>NW_022323748.1:0-2700 GCF_002776525.5 Piliocolobus tephrosceles
TTTCTGAGAAACTACTTTGCGATGTGTCAGTTCATCTTACAGAGTCATACCATTCTTTTCATTGGGAAGTTTGATGACACATTTTTGTGGAATCTGCAATAGGATATTTCAGAGCACATTGAAGCCTATGGTGACAAAGGAAATATCCTCTGACAAAAGCCACAAAGAAGCTTTCTGTTAAACAACCTTGTGATGTGTGAATTCGTCTCACAGAGTTACAAAATTCTTTTCTTTGAGAAGTTTGCTAACCCTTTTTTCGTTGGATCTGCCATGGGATATTTGGGAGCACCTTGAAGAATATGGTGAAAAAGTAAATATCCTCAGATAAAAACTGGAAAGAAACTTTCTGAGAAACAGCTTTATGATGTGTGAATTCATCTTACAGAGATACACTATTCTTTTCGTGGATCAGTTTGGTAGCACTGTTTTTGGGGAGTCAGAGAAGGGATATTTTAAATTGCATTGTAGCCTAAGGTGACAAAGAAAATATCCTCAGATAAAAACTAGAATGAAGCCGTCTGAGAAACTGCTTTGTGATGTGTGATTTTACCTCACCGAGTTACACCGTTCTTTTCATTGAGTAGTTTGATAGCACTGTTTTCTTGGAATCTGCAATGGGATATTTCACAGCACATTGAAGCTTATGGTGACAGAGGAAATATCCTCATGTAAAATCTAGAAAGAAGCATTCTGAGAAACCGATTTGTGATGTGTTAATCCACTTCACAGAGTTACAAGTTTCTTTCAATGGAACAGTTTGGTGGTACTATTTATAGGGAATCTCGCACTGGATATTTGGGATCACATTGAAGCATATGGTGACAAAGGAAACATTCTCAAGTAAAAACTAGAAATAAGCTCTCTGAGAAAGTTCTTTGTGAAGTTTCAATTCCTCTTCACAGAATTACACCTGCCTTTTCATGGAGGAGTTTCCTAACACTGTTGTCATGGAATTTGCAAAGGGGTATTTGGGAGCACATTGAAGGCTACAGTGAAAAAGGAAATATCCTCAGATGAAAACTAGAAAGAAGCTTTCTGAGAAACTGCTTTGTGATGTGTGAGTTCATCTGGCAGATAACACCATTCTTTCATTGAGCAATTTGATAACACTCTTTTCATGGAATCTGCAATAGGATATTTAGGAGTCCTTTGAGGCTTGCGGTGACAGAGGAAATATCCTCAGATAAAAACCAAAATAAGCTTTCTGTGAAATTGCTTTGTGATGTGTCTATTCATCTCACAGCATTACAATGTTCTCTTCATTGAGAAGATTGCTAAGAATTATTTTTGTGGAATCTGCAATGGGATAATTGGTGGCGCATTGAGGAATATGGTGAAAAAGTAAATATCCTCAGATAAAAACTAGAAAGAAGCTTTCTGAGAAAGAGCTTTGTGATGTGTGAATTCATTTCACAGAGATACACCATTCATTTCATGGATCAGTTTGATTGTAGTGTTTTGGGGGAATATGAGAAGTGATATTTTTGATCGCTTTGAATCCTATGGTGACAAAAGAAGTATCCTCAGATAAGAACTAGAAAGAGGCTTTCTGAGAAAGTTCCTTATGATGTCTGAATTCATCTCACGGTTACACCTTCCTTTTCATGGAGCAGTCTGGTAACACTGTTTTTGATTTATCTGCAAAGGGTTTTATGGGAGTGCATTGAGGCCTATGATGAAAAAGGATCTACACTCTGACAAAAACTAGAAAGAAAGTTTCTCAGAAACTGCCCTGTGATGTGTGAATTCATCTGGCAGAGTTACACCTTTCTTTTCATTGGGCAGTTTGATAACACTATTTTCACGGAATCTGCAATAGGACATTTGGGAGCACAATGAAGCCTATGGTGACAAAGTAATTATCCTCTGAAAAAACTAAAAGTACCTTTCTGTGAAACTGCTTTGTGAGGTGTGAATTAATCTAACAGAGTTACATTGTTCTTTTCATTGAGAAGTTTGCTAACAATTTTTTTCATGGAAACTGCAATGGGATATTCAGGAGCGCATTGAGGAATATGGTGGAAAAGGAAATTTAAACAGATAAAAACTAGAAAGAATCTTTCTGGGAAACTGCTTTGTGACGTAAGGGTTCATCTTCAGACTTATACCATTCTTTACATTGGGCAGTTTGATAACAATTTTTTCATGGAATCTGCAATAGGATATTTCGGAGCACATTGAAGCCTATGGTGACAAAGGAGATATCCTCTGAGAAAAAACAAAAGGAAGCTTTCTGTTAAACAGCTTTGGATGTGTGAATTTGTCTCTCAGAGTTACATCCTTCTTTTCATTGAGAAGTTTGCTAACACTTTTTTTGTGGGATCTGCCATGGGATATTCAGGAGCACCTTGAAGAATATGGTGAAAAAGGATATATCCTCAGATAAAAACTAGTAAGAAACTTTCTGAGAAACCACTTTGTGATATGTGAATTCATCTCACAGATTTACACCTCCTTTTCATGGAGCAGTTTGCTAACACTATTTTTGTGGAATCTGGAAGGGGATATTCATGAGAGCATTGAGAAAAATGGTGACAAAGAAACTATCCTTAGACAAAAACTAGAAGGAAGCTTTCTGAAAAACTGCTTTGTGATGTGTGTATTCACATCACAGAGTTACACAATTCTATTCTTGGAGCAGTTTGCCAATACAGTTTTTGTGGAATCTGCAATAGGATATTTGGGAGCACATTGAAGCCT
>NW_022323749.1:0-2700 GCF_002776525.5 Piliocolobus tephrosceles
AGGCTTCAATGTGCTCCCAAATATCCTATTGCAGATTCCACAAAAACTGTATTGGCAAACTGCTCCAAGAATAGAATTGTGTAACTCTGTGATGTGAATACACACATCACAAAGCAGTTTTTCAGAAAGCTTCCTTCTAGTTTTTGTCTAAGGATAGTTTCTTTGTCACCATTTTTCTCAATGCTCTCATGAATATCCCCTTCCAGATTCCACAAAAATAGTGTTAGCAAACTGCTCCATGAAAAGGAGGTGTAAATCTGTGAGATGAATTCACATATCACAAAGTGGTTTCTCAGAAAGTTTCTTACTAGTTTTTATCTGAGGATATATCCTTTTTCACCATATTCTTCAAGGTGCTCCTGAATATCCCATGGCAGATCCCACAAAAAAAGTGTTAGCAAACTTCTCAATGAAAAGAAGGATGTAACTCTGAGAGACAAATTCACACATCCAAAGCTGTTTAACAGAAAGCTTCCTTTTGTTTTTTCTCAGAGGATATCTCCTTTGTCACCATAGGCTTCAATGTGCTCCGAAATATCCTATTGCAGATTCCATGAAAAAATTGTTATCAAACTGCCCAATGTAAAGAATGGTATAAGTCTGAAGATGAACCCTTACGTCACAAAGCAGTTTCCCAGAAAGATTCTTTCTAGTTTTTATCTGTTTAAATTTCCTTTTCCACCATATTCCTCAATGCGCTCCTGAATATCCCATTGCAGTTTCCATGAAAAAAATTGTTAGCAAACTTCTCAATGAAAAGAACAATGTAACTCTGTTAGATTAATTCACACCTCACAAAGCAGTTTCACAGAAAGGTACTTTTAGTTTTTTCAGAGGATAATTACTTTGTCACCATAGGCTTCATTGTGCTCCCAAATGTCCTATTGCAGATTCCGTGAAAATAGTGTTATCAAACTGCCCAATGAAAAGAAAGGTGTAACTCTGCCAGATGAATTCACACATCACAGGGCAGTTTCTGAGAAACTTTCTTTCTAGTTTTTGTCAGAGTGTAGATCCTTTTTCATCATAGGCCTCAATGCACTCCCATAAAACCCTTTGCAGATAAATCAAAAACAGTGTTACCAGACTGCTCCATGAAAAGGAAGGTGTAACCGTGAGATGAATTCAGACATCATAAGGAACTTTCTCAGAAAGCCTCTTTCTAGTTCTTATCTGAGGATACTTCTTTTGTCACCATAGGATTCAAAGCGATCAAAAATATCACTTCTCATATTCCCCCAAAACACTACAATCAAACTGATCCATGAAATGAATGGTGTATCTCTGTGAAATGAATTCACACATCACAAAGCTCTTTCTCAGAAAGCTTCTTTCTAGTTTTTATCTGAGGATATTTACTTTTTCACCATATTCCTCAATGCGCCACCAATTATCCCATTGCAGATTCCACAAAAATAATTCTTAGCAATCTTCTCAATGAAGAGAACATTGTAATGCTGTGAGATGAATAGACACATCACAAAGCAATTTCACAGAAAGCTTATTTTGGTTTTTATCTGAGGATATTTCCTCTGTCACCGCAAGCCTCAAAGGACTCCTAAATATCCTATTGCAGATTCCATGAAAAGAGTGTTATCAAATTGCTCAATGAAAGAATGGTGTTATCTGCCAGATGAACTCACACATCACAAAGCAGTTTCTCAGAAAGCTTCTTTCTAGTTTTCATCTGAGGATATTTCCTTTTTCACTGTAGCCTTCAATGTGCTCCCAAATACCCCTTTGCAAATTCCATGACAACAGTGTTAGGAAACTCCTCCATGAAAAGGCAGGTGTAATTCTGTGAAGAGGAATTGAAACTTCACAAAGAACTTTCTCAGAGAGCTTATTTCTAGTTTTTACTTGAGAATGTTTCCTTTGTCACCATATGCTTCAATGTGATCCCAAATATCCAGTGCGAGATTCCCTATAAATAGTACCACCAAACTGTTCCATTGAAAGAAACTTGTAACTCTGTGAAGTGGATTAACACATCACAAATCGGTTTCTCAGAATGCTTCTTTCTAGATTTTACATGAGGATATTTCCTCTGTCACCATAAGCTTCAATGTGCTGTGAAATATCCCATTGCAGATTCCAAGAAAACAGTGCTATCAAACTACTCAATGAAAAGAACGGTGTAACTCGGTGAGGTAAAATCACACATCACAAAGCAGTTTCTCAGACGGCTTCATTCTAGTTTTTATCTGAGGATATTTTCTTTGTCACCTTAGGCTACAATGCAATTTAAAATATCCCTTCTCTGACTCCCCAAAAACAGTGCTACCAAACTGATCCACGAAAAGAATAGTGTATCTCTGTAAGATGAATTCACACATCATAAAGCTGTTTCTCAGAAAGTTTCTTTCCAGTTTTTATCTGAGGATATTTACTTTTTCACCATATTCTTCAAGGTGCTCCCAAATATCCCATGGCAGATCCAACGAAAAAAGGGTTAGCAAACTTCTCAAAGAAAAGAATTTTGTAACTCTGTGAGACGAATTCACACATCACAAGGTTGTTTAACAGAAAGCTTCTTTGTGGCTTTTGTCAGAGGATATTTCCTTTGTCACCATAGGCTTCAATGTGCTCTGAAATATCCTATTGCAGATTCCACAAAAATGTGTCATCAAACTTCCCAATGAAAAGAATGGTATGACTCTGTAAGATGAACTGACACATCGCAAAGTAGTTTCTCAGAAA
>NW_022323750.1:0-26310 GCF_002776525.5 Piliocolobus tephrosceles
CCCTGAAGGAAGCCCTAAACATGGAAAGGAACAACCGGTACCAGCCATTGCAAAAACATGCCAAAATGTAAAGACCATCGAGGCTAGGAAGAAACTGCTCCTTCTGGTTTTTAATGGAGGGTATTTCTTTTTCAGTATATTCTTAGTAGCTTCCAAAAAGTCCTCTCTCAGTTTCCACAGAAACAGTGATTACAAACTGCTCATTCCAAAGAGTGATTTAACTCTATGATATGAATACACACATCACAAAGCAGTTGCTGTGAAAGCTTCTCTAAAGTTTTGATTGGAAGACGTTTCCTTTCTCACCACAAGCCTCCGGGCACCACTTAATATCCCTTTACAGATTCCTCAAAGACAGAGTTTATAAACTGGGCAAAGTAGTGTAAGCTTTAACTCTCTGAAATGAATGCACACGTCAGAGAGCAGTTTCCTGGAATGCTTCTTTCTGGGTTTTATTTCATGATGTTTCACTTTTCACCACAGAGTTTCATGCGCTGCAAATTACCACTTTTTCAGTTTTACAGGAATAGTGTGGAAACACTGCCTTATGAGAAAAGAGGTATAATCCCCTGAGTGGAATGAACACATCACAAAGCAGTTTCTCAGAAGGCTTCTCTCCAGGTTCTCTCTGAAGATATCTCCTGTTTCCTCACAGGACTGAATGTGCGCCCAAAAGTCTCTTCACAAATCCATCCATGACGCTGTTTGAAAACTGCATAATAGAAAGAAAGTTTTATCTATGTGATATGAAAAGACATATCTATCACAAAGCAATTCACAAAAAACTTCTTTCCATTATTTGTCAGAGGATATTTCCTTTTTTACCATTCCCATCCAAATACTCCCGATTGTCCCCTGGTAGCTATTTCTAAACACGGGATTCCCCAGTCTCCTATGAGAAGAAAGTATAACTCTGTGAGTGGAATGCACACGTCACAAAGCAGCTCGTTGGAAATCTTCTCTCTAGTATCTATCTGAAGATATTTCCGTTTTCACCATAAGCCTCAAAGCGCTCCCGAGTATCCTTTACCTGACTAACCTAAAACAGTGTAAGAATACTGCTAAATGAAAACAGAAACTTACCTGTGCGAGTGGAATTCAAGTGACCTACAGAAGTTTCACAGAGAGTTTCCTTCTGGTTTTCATCCAAGTGTATTTCTTTTTCAATATATTCTTAAGAGCGGTCCCAAATGTCCTTTCTCAGGTTCCACAGAAACAGTGACTTCAAACTGCTCAAACCAAAGAATGATTTAATTCTATGAGATGAATACATGCATCACAAAGCAGTTGTTCTGAAACCTTCTCTCCAGTTTTCATCGGAAGACGGTTTCTTTCTCACCACGTGCCTCCGGGCACCACTTAATAATCCTTCACAGATTCCTCAAAGACAATTTCCAAAGTGGACAACGTAGTGTAAGCTTTAACTCTCTTGCATGAATGCACACGTCAGAGAGCACTTTCTTGGAACCTATCTTTCTGGGTTTTATTTCAGGATATTTCAATTTTCGCCATAGTTTTCAATGTGCTGCAAAATATCACTTTTTCAGATTTACAGGAGCAGTTTTCAAACACTGCCTTATGAGAAAAGAGGTATAACTCCCTGAGTGGAATGCACACATCACAAAGCAGTTTCTCTGAAAGCTTCTTTCCATTTTTTATTTGAAGATATCTCCTATTTCTCCACAGGCCTGAATGTGCTCCCGAACGTCCCTTTGCAAATCTATCCATGACACAGTTTCAAAAGTGTGTAATAGAAAGAATGTTTTATCTATGTGAGATGAATAGACATATCTATCACAAAGCAGTTTCACAGAAAGCTTCTTTACAGTTTTTGTCTGAGGATATTTTCTTTTCCACTTTTTCCCTCCATATACTCCAGAACTTCCCCTGGTAGCGTTTTCTCCAAGCGGAATTCCCCAATCCTCTATGAGAAGAAAAGCATAACTGTGTGAGTGGAATGCACATGTCACAAAGCAGCTCCTCGGAAAAGTTCTCTCCAGTCTCTATCTGAAGGTATTTCCATTTTCACCGTAATCCTCAAACCACTCCCGAGTATCATTTTGCAGACTAAAGAAAAACAGTGTTAGACTATTCCTCAATAAAAACAGAAGCTTGACTGTGGGAGTGGACTTCACGTGACCTCTAGCAGTTTCACAGAAAGTCTCCTTCTAGTTTTTATGTGAAGGTATTTCTTTTTAAGCATATTACTAAGAGCATTCCCAAATGTCCTTTCTCAGGTTAAACAGAAACAGTGATTTCAAAATGCTCAACGCAAAGAAAGATTTAAATCTATGAGATGAATACACACATCAAAAAGCAGTTGCTCCAAAAGCTTCTCTCCAGTTTTCTTGGGAAGACGTTTCCTTTCTCACCACTAGCCTCCGGGCGCCACTTAATATCCTTTCACAGATTCCTCAAAGACAGAGTTTCCAAACTGGGCAACGTACTGTAAGCTTTCACACTCTGACATGAATGCACACGTCAGAGAGCAGTTTATTGGAACGCTTCTTTCTGGGTTTTATTTCAGGATATTTCACTTTTCGCCATAGTGCTCAATGCACTGCAAAATTACACTTTTTCAGTTTTATATGAATGTTGTTCAAACACTGGCTTATGAGAAAAGAGGTATAACTCTCTGAGTGTAATGTATGCATAACAAACCACTTTCTCAGAAAGCTTCTCTCCAGTTTTTATCTGAAGATATTTCCTATATCCCCACAGGTGTGAATGTGCTCCCAAATGTCCCTTCGCGAATCCGTCCATGATGCAGTTTCAAAACTGCATAATATAAAGAAAGATTTATCTACGTGAAATGAATACATATATCTATCACAAAGAAGTTTCACAGAAAGCTTCTTTCCACTTTTTGTCTGAGGACATTTCCTTTTTCACCGTAGCCCTCCATGTACTACTGAATGTCCCCTGGTAGCATTTTCTCCAAGAAGGATTCCCCAATACTCTCTGAGAAGAAAAGTTTAACTCTGTGTGTGGAATGCACATGTCACAAAGCAGTGTTTGAACACTTTTCCTGTAAAACTGAAAAAGTGATATTTTGCAGCCCTTTGAAGACTATGGTGAAGAGTGAAATATTCGGAAATAAAACCCAGAAAGAAACATTCTAAGAAACTGCGCTCTGACGTGTGCATTCATTTCAGAGTGTTAAAGCTTACACTAGGTTCCCCAGTTTGGAAACTCTGTCTGTGAGCAATCTGTGAAGGGGTATTAAGTGGCCCCCGAAGGCTTGTGGTGAGAATGGAAACATCTTCCAATGAAAATTGGACAGAAGCTTTTAGAGCAACTGCTTTGTGATGTGGGTATTCATCTCATAGAGTGCCATAATTCTTTGGACTGAGAAGTTTGAAATCACTCTTTCTGTGGAACCTGAGAAAGGACACTTGGGAACACTCTTACGAATATGCTGAAAAAGAAATACCCTCCGATACCAACCAGAAGTAAGCTTTCTGTGAAACTGTTCTAGGTCACATTAATTCACCTCACACAGTTAAGCTTCTGTTTTCATTGAGCAGTATTCTAACACTGTTTTAGGTTAGTCAGCTAAGGGATACTCGGGAGCGCTTTGAGGCTTATGGAGAAAAGGGAAATATATTCAGATAAATCCTGGAGAGAAAATTTCTGAGGAGCTGCTTTATGACGTGTGCACTCCACTCACAGAGTTATACTTTTCTTTTCAAAGAGGTTTGGGTAATCCAGCTTGGAGAAAAAGCTCTCAGAATACATTCGGGAGTGTACAGACGGCTATTGTGAAAAAGGAAATATCCTCACAAAAAGTGGAAAGAAGCTTTCTGTGGAAGTGATTTGTGATAGAATTGTCTACTCGTCTCACACAGATAAAACATTCTCTGTATTACGCTGTTTTGAAACTGCGTCATGGATGTATTCACGAAGGGACATTCAGAAATACATTCAGGCTTGTGGGGAAATAGGAAATATCTTCAGATTAAAACTGGAGAGAAGTTTTCTGAGAAACTGCTTTGTGATGTGTGCATTCCACTCAGGGAGTTATACCTCTTTTCTCATAAAGCAGTGTTTTAATACCTTTCCTGTAAAACAGAAAAACTGATATTTTGCAACTCATTGAAAACTATGTCAAAAAGTGAAATATCCTGAAATAAAACCCAGAAAGAAGCATTCCAAGAAACTGCTCTCTGATGTGTGCTTTTAATTCAGAGAGGTAAAGTTTACACTATGTTGCCCAGTTTGGAAACTCTGTCTTTGAGAAATCTGTGAAGGGATATTAAGTGACACCCTTTGGCTGGTGGTGAGAAAGGAAATGTCTTCCGACGAAAACTGGGGAGAAGCTTTCAGAGAAACTGCTTTGTGATGTGTGTATTCATCTCTCATAGAGTTAAATCATTTTTTGGATCTAGCAGTTTGAAATCACTGTTTCCGTGGAACCTGAGAAAGGACACTTGGGAATGCTCTTAAGAATATGCTGAAAAAGGAATACCCTTCGATATAAACCAGGAGGAAACTTTCTGTGAAACTGCTCTAGGTCACGTGAATTCCCCTAGCACAGTTAAGCTTCTGTTTTCATTGAGCAGTATTCTAACACTGTTTTTGCTTCGTCAGCTAAGGGATACTCGGGCTTGTTTTGAGGCTTATGGTGAAAACGGAAATATCTTCAGATAGATACTTGAGACGAGATTTCCGAGGAGCTGCTTTGTGATGTTTGCATTCAACTCACAGAGTTATACTTTTCTTCTCATAGAGAATTGGGTAATTCCACTTGGAGGAAAAGCAACCAGCCGACATTCTGGAGTTTATGGACGGCTCTGGTGAAAAAGGAAATATCCTCAGACCAAAACTGGAAAGCTTTCTGTGAAACTGCTTTGGATTGATATGTCTCTTCATATCACATAGATAAACGCTTCTTTCTAATGCGCAGTTTTGAAATGGCATCGTGCACAGATTCGCAAAGGGACATTCGGGAGCGCATTCAGGCCAGTGGGGAAATAGGACATATCTTCAGATAAAAACTGGAGAGAAGCTTTTTAGAAACTACTTTGTGATGTGTGCATTCCACATAGGGAGCTCTACCTCTTTTTTCATGAAGCAGTGTTTGAACACAGTTCCTGTAAAACTGAAAAACTTATATTTGGCAGTGCATTGAAGACTACGGTGAAAAGTGAAATATCCTGAGATAAAACCCAGAAAGAAGCGTTCAAAGAAACTGCTCTCGACGTGTGCATTCATATCAGAGAGTTAAAGCTTACACTATGTTGCTCAATTTGGAAAATCCGTCTTTGAAGAATCTGTGAAGGGATATTAAGTGGCGCCAGAGGCTTGTGGTGAGAAAGGAAACGTCTTCTGCTGAAAACTGGAGAGAAGCCTTCGTAGCAACTGCTTTGTGATGTGTGTATTTATCTCACAGAGTTTAATGATTCTTTGGATTCAGCAGTTTGAAACTATTGTCCCTGTGGAAGCTGAGAAAGAAATTTTGTGAACGCCCTTAGGAATATACTGAGAAAGAAATACCCTCACGTAAAAACCAGAAGGAAACTTTCTGTGAAACTGCTCTAGGTCACGTGAAGTCCACTTGCACAGTTAAGCTTCTGTTTTCATTGATCAGTATTCTAACACTGTTTTTGGTTAGTCAGCTAAGGACTACTCGGGAGCACTTTGAGGCTTATGGTGAAAACAGAAATATCTTCATATAGAAACTGGAGAGAAGATTTCTGAAGAGCTGCATTGTGACGTGTGCATTCCACTCACAGAGTTATACTTTTCTTCTCATAGGGGATTGGGGAATCCCGTTTGGAGAAAAAGCTACCAGGGGACATTCGGGAGTACATAGACGACTATGGTGGAACAGGGAATACCCTCAGACACAAACTGGAAAGAAGCTTTCTGTGAAACTGCTTTGTGATAGATATGTCTATTTATCTTGCATAGACAATTCTTTCTTTTATTATGCAGTTGTGAAACTGCGTCATAGACAGATATGCGAAGGGACATTTGGGAGCACATTCAGGCCTGACTGGAAATAGGAAATATCTTCAGATAAAAACTGGAGAGAAGTTTTCTGAGAAACTGCTTTTTGATGTGTGCTTTCCACTCAGGCAGTTATACTTCTTTTCCCATAAGGCAGTGTTTGAACACTGTTCCTGTAAAACTGAAAAAGTAATATTTTGCAGTGTATTGAATACTATGGCAAAAAGTGAAATATCCTGAACTAAAACCAGGAAAGATGCGTTCCAAGAAACTGTTTTCTGACATACGCATCCATTCAGAGAGTTAAACCTTACACTACGTTTTCCAGTTTGGAAACTCTGTCTTTGAGGAATCTGTGAAGGATATTATGGTTCACCCAGAGGCTTGTGGTGAGAAAGGAAATGTCTTTCGATGCAAAGTGGAGAGAAGCTTTTGGAGCAACTGCATTGTGATGTGTGTATTCATCTCATAGAGTTAAACCATTCTTTGGATTGAGCAGTTTGAAATCACTGTTTCTATGGAACTTGAGAAAGTGCATTTGGGACGGTTCTGAAGAATATGCTGAAAAAGATATACCCTCCGATAAAAAAAGAAGGAAACTTTCTGTGAAACTGCTCTACGTCACATGAATTCCACTCGCACAGTTAAACTTCTGTATTCATTGAGCAGTATTCTAACGCTGGTTTAGTTTAGTCAGCTAACGGATACTCGGGAATGCTGTGAGGCTTCTGGTGAAAATGGAAATATCTTCAGATAGATACTGGAGGGAAGATTTCCGAGGAGCTGCTTTGTGACATGTGCATTCCACTCACAGAGTTATACTTTCTTCTGATAGAGGATTGGGGAATCCCGTTTGGAGAAAAAGCTACCAGGGGACATTCGGGAGTACATGGACGGCTATGGGGATAAAGGAAACATCCTCAGACCAAAACTGGAAGGAAGTTTTCGGTGAAATTGCTTTGTGATAGAAATTTCTATTCATCTCACATAGATTAAACTTTCTTTCCATTACACAGTTTTGAAACTGCGTCAAGGATGGATTCGTGAAAGGACATTCAGGAGCACATTCAGGGCTGTGGAGAAACCGGAGATTTCTTCAGATAAAAACTGGAGAGAAGTTTTTGTAGCAAGTACTTTGTGATGTGCATATTCATCTTATAGAGATAAAGCATTCTTTGGATTGAGCAGTTTGAAATCACTGTTTTTGTGGAACCTGAGAAAGGACATTTGGGAACGCTCTGAAGAATATGCTGAAAAGGAAATACCCTCTGATAAAAACCAGAAGGAAACTTTCTGTGAAACTGCTCTAGGTCATGTGAAGTCCACTCACACAGTGAAGCTTCTGTTTTCATTGAGCAGTATTCTAACACTGTTTTTGTTTAGTCTGCAAAGTGGTACTCATGAGCATTTTGAGGCTTACGGTGAAAACGGAAATATCTTCAGATAGAAACTGGAGAGAAAATTTCCGGGGAGCTGCTTAGTAATATGTGCATTACACTCACAGAATTATACTTTTCTTATCACAGAGGATAGGGTAATCCTCCTTGGAGAAATAGCTACCAGGGGACATTCGGGAAGGTATGGATGGCTGTGGTGAAAAGGAAAATATCCTCAGACAAAAACTGTAAAGAAGCTTTCTGTGAAACTGCTTCATGATGTATGCCTTCCACTCAGGGAGGCATACCTCTTTTCTCATAAGGCAGTGTTTCAACTCTGTTCCTATAAAACTGAAAATGTGATAGTTTGCAGCTCATTGAAGACTATGGCAAAAAGTGAAATAGCCAGAAATAAAATCAGAAAGAAGTGTTCCAAGGAACTGCTCTCTGACGTGTGCATTCATTTCAGAGAGATAAAGCTTACACTACGTTGCTCAGTTTGGAAACTCTGTCTTTCTGGAATCTGTGAATGGATATTAAGTGGCGTCCAGAGGCGTGTGGTGAGAAGGGAAACGTCTTCCGATGAAAACTGGAGAGAAGCTTTCGGGGAACTGCTTTGTGATGTGTGTATTCATCTCGTAGAGTTAAATAATTCTTTAAATTTAGCAGTTTGAAATCACTGCATTTGTGGAATCTGAGAAAGGACATGTGAACTGCTCCTAAGAATATGCTGAAATAGAAATACTCTCTGATAAAAATCAGAGGGAAACTTTCTGTGAAACTGCTCTAGGTCATGTGAATTCCACTCACACGGTTAAGTTTCTGTTTTCATTGAGCAGTATTGTAACACTGTTTTAGGTTAATCATCTCTGGGATACTCTGGAGCCCTTTGAGGCTTACGGTGAAAATGGAAATAGCTTCAGATAGATACTGGAGAGAAGACTTCCGAGGAGTTGCTTGGTGATGTGTGCTTTCCACCCACAGAGTTACACATTTCTTGTCACCGAGGATTGGGGAATCCTGTTTGGAGAAAAAGCTACCAGGAGATATTTGGGAGTCTATGGATGGCTATCGTGGAAAATGAATTAGCCTCAGACAAAACTGGTAAGCAGCTTGCTGTGAAACTGTTTTGTGACAGATATGTCTATTCATCACACATACATAAAACTTTGTTTGTGTTATGCAGTTTTGAAATGGCGTGAAGGAGAGATTCGCAAAGGGACATTCGGGAGCACATTCAGACCTGTGCGGAAATAGGAAATATCTTGAGATTTAAACTGGAGAGAAGCTTTCTGAGAAACTGATGCGTGATATGTGCATTCCACTCAGGGACTTTTACCTCTTTTTTGAGAAGGCAGTGTTTGAACACTGTTCTGAAAACTGAAAAAGTGATATTTTGCAGTGCATTGAAGACTATGGCGAAAATTGAAATATCCTGAAATAAAACCCAGAAAGAAGTGTTCCAAGAAACTGCTCTCTAACGTGTGCATTTATTTCAGAGAGTTAAAGCTTACTCTACGTTGCCCAGTTTGGAAACTCTGTCTTTGAGGAATCTGTGAAGGGATATTTATTGCCTCCTGGAGGCTTGTGGTGGGAAAGGAAAGGTCTTCCGATGAATTCTGGAGATAAACTTTCAGAGCAACTGCTTTGTGACATGTGTATTCATATCATAGAGCTAAATCTTTCTTTGGATTGAGCAGTTAGAAATCACTGTTTCTGTGGGACCTGAGAAAGGACATTTGGAAATGCCCTTAAGAAGACACTGAAAAAGAAATACCCTCCGATAAACCAGAAGGAAACATTCTGTGAAACTGCTCTAGGTCACCTGAATTCCACTCACACAGTTAGGCTTCTGTTTTCATTGAGCAATATTCTAACTCGATTTTTGTATAGTCCAGGAAGTGATATTCAGGAACGCTTTGAGGCTTACTTTGAAAAAAAAAAAAAATGTCTTCAGAGAGAAACTGGAAAGATTTCCGAGGAGCTTCTTTCTGATGTGTGCATTCAACTCACAGAGTTATACCTTTCTTCACAGAGAATACTGGGGAAACCTGTTTGGAGGAAAAGCTACCAGGAGACATTCAGGGGTATATGTACTGCTATGGTGAAAAAGGAAATATCCTCAGACACAAACTGGAGTGAAAATTTTTGTGAAACTGCTTTGTCTTAGATATGTTTATTCCTGTACCATAGATAAAAACTTTCTTTCTATTATGCAGTTTTGAAACCGAGTCATGGACGGATTCGGGAAGGGACTTTCGCGATTACATTCAGGCCTTTGGAGAATAGGAGATATCTTCAGATAAAAACTGGAGAGAACCTTTCAGATAAACTGCTTTGTGATGTGTGCATTCCACTCAGGGAGTTGTGTCTCTTCTTTCTTAAGGCAGTGTTTGAACACCGTTCCTGTAAAACTGAAAATGTGATATTTTGCAGTGCATTGTAGACTACGGGAAAAAGTGAAATATCCCGAAAGAAAACCCAGAAAGAAGCGGTTCAAGAAACTGCTCTCTGACGTCTGCATTCATTTCAGAGTGTTAAAGCTTATAATACATTGCCCAGTTTGGAAACTCTGTCTTGTGGAATCTGTGAAGGGATATTAAGTGGTGCTCGGAGGCTAGTGATGAGAAAGGAAACATCCTCGGATGAAAACTGGTGATAAAGTTTCAGAGCAACTGCTTTGTGCTGTGTGTTTTCATCTAATAGAGTTAAATCATTCTTTGAATTCAGCAGTTTGAAAGCATTGTTTCTGTGGAACTGGAGAAAGGAGATTTGGGGACACACTTAAGAATATTCTGAAAAAGAAACACCCACCGATAAAAAAAGAAGGAAATGTTCTGTGAAACTGTTCTAGATCACGTGAATTCCACTCTCACAATTAAGCTTTTGTTTTCATTGAGCAGTATTCTAACACGGTTTTAGGTTAATCAGCTAAGGGATACTCGGGAGCGCATTGAGGCTTACCGTGAAAACAGAATTATCTTCAGATAGAAACTGAGAGAAGATTTCCGAGAGGCTGCTTTGTGTCGTGTGCATTCCACTCACAGTGCTATACTTTTCTTCTCATAGAGGATTGGGGAATCCCGTTTGGAGAAAAAGCTACCAGGGGACATTTGGGAGTATATGGATGGCTATGGTGACAAAGGCAATATCCTCAGACAAAAACTGGAAAGAAGCTTTCTGTGACACTGATTTGTGATAGATGTGTCTGTTCATCTCACATAGATAAAACTTTTTTTCTTTTCTTATATTCAGTTTTCAAACGGCACAATGGACGGATTGGTGAAGCGATATTCGGGAACACATTCAGGCCTGAGGAGAAATAGGAAATGTCTTTGGATACAAAGTGGAGAAAAGTTTTCTGAGAGACTGCTTTGTGATGTGTGCATTCACCTCAGGGAGTTACACCTCTTTTCTCATAAGCAGTGTTTGAACACTGTTCCTGTAAAACTGAAAAACTGATATTTTGCAGTGCTTTGAAGATGATGGTGAAAAGTGAACAATCCTGAAATAAAACAAAGAAGTATGTGTTCCAAGAAACTGCTCTCTGACGTGTGCATTCATTTCAGAGTGTTAAAGCTTACACTACGTTGTCCAATTTGGAAACTCTGACTATGAGAAATCTGTGAAGGGATATTAAGTGGCGCCCAAAGGGTTGTGGTGAGAAAGGAAACATCTTCCGACGAAAACTGAAGATAAGTTTTCGGAGCAACTGCTTTGGGATGTGTGTATTCATCTCATAGAGTTAAATCATTCTTTGGATTGAGCAGTTTGAAATCACTGTTTCTTTGGAACCTGAGAAAGGACATTTGGGAACCCTCTTAAGAATATGCTGAAAAAGAAATACCCACCGATAGGAACCAGAAGGAATCTTTCTGTGAAACTGCAATTGGTCACGTGAAGTCTACTCGCACAGTTAGGCTTCTGTTTTCATTGAGTGGTATTCTCACACTGTTTTAGGTTAGTCAGCTAAGAGATCACTGAGAGCACTTTGAGGCTTACGGGGAAAACAGAAATATCTTCAAATAGATACTGGAGAGAAGATTTCTGAGGAACTGCTTTGTGACATGTGCACTCCACTCACAGAGTTATACTTTTCTTCTCACAGACGATTGGGTAATTCTGCTTGGAGGAAACGCTACCAGGGGACATTTGGGAGTATATGGACGTCTGTGGTGAATAAGGAAAAATCCTCACCAAAAGTGGAAAGAAGCTTTCTGTGAAACTGCTTTGTGATAGAATCGTCTACTCATGTCACACAGATAAAACTTTCTCTCTATTACGCTGTATTGAAACTGCATCATGGATGTATTCGTGAAGGGACATTCGGGAGCACATTCAGGCCTGTGGGGTGATAGGAGATATCTTCAGATAAACACTGGAGAGAAGCTTTCTGTGAAACTGCTCTAGGTCACGTGAATTCCAATCGCACAGTTAAGTTTCTGTTTTCATTGAGCAGTATTCTAACACTGGTTTAGGTTAGTCAGCTAAGGGATACTTGGGAATGCTTTGAGACTTGGGGTGAAAACGGAAATATATTCAGATAGATACTGGAGGGAAGATTTCCGAGGATCTGCTTTGTGACCTGTGTATTCCATTCACAGAGTTATACTTTTCTTCTCATAGAGGATTGGGGAATCCCACTTGGAGGAAATGCTACCAGGGGACATTCGGGAATATATGGACGGCAATGGTGAAAAACGAAATATCCTCAGACAAAAGCTGGAAGGAAGATTTAAGTGAAACTGCTTTGTTGTAGATATGTCTATTCATCTCACATAGATAAAACTTTCTTTCCATTACGCAGTTTTGAAACTGTGTCAAGGATAGATTCGCGAAGGGACATTCGGGAGCACATTCAGTGCTGTGTGGAAATAGGAGAAATCTTCAGACAAAAACTGGAGAGAAGCTTTCGGAGCAACAACTTTGTGATATATGTATTTATCTCATAGAGTTAAATCATTCATTGGTTTTAGCAGCTTGAAATCACTGTTTCTGGGGAACCTGAGAAAGGACATTTGGGAATACTCTTAAAAATATGCTGAAAAAGAAATACCCTCCAATAAAAATCAGAAGGAAACTTTCTGTGAAACTGCTCTAGGTCACGTGAAGTTCACTCACACAGTTAAGCTTCTGTTTTCATTGAACAGTATTCTAACACTTTTTGTTTTGTCTGCAAAGTGATACTCGGGAGAGGTTGGAGGCTTATGGTGAAAACGGAAATATCTTCAGATACAAACTGGAGAGAAGACTTCCAAGGAGCTGCTTTGTGACGTGTGCATTCCACTCAGAGTTATACTTTTCTTCTCATGGAGGATTGGGGAATCCCACTTGGAGGAAACGCTACCAGGGGACATTCAGGAGTATATGGACAGCTATGGTGAAAAATAAATATCCTCAGTCAAAAATTGGAAAGAAGCTCTCTGTGAAACTTCTTTTTGACATATATGTCTATTCATCTTACCTAGATAAAACTTTCTTTCTATTACGCAGTTTTGAAACTGAGTCATGGACGGATTCACGAAGGGACATTTGGGAGCACATTCAGGCCTGTAGTGTAATAGGAGATATCTTCAGATAAAAACTGGAGGGAAACATTCTGAGAAACTGTTTTGTCATGTGTGCACTCCACTCAGGGAGTTATATCTCTTTTCTCATAAGACAGGGTTTGAACACTGTTTCTGTAAAATTGAAAAAGTGATATTTTGCAGTGCTACGAACACTATGGCAAAAAGTGAAATATCCACATATAAAACCCAGAAAGAAGCATTCCAAGAAACTGCTCCCTGATGTGTGCATTCATTTAAGAGAATTAAAGCTTACACTACATGGTCCAGTTTGGAAACTCTGTCTTTGAGGAATCTGTGAAGGGATTTTAAGTGGTGCCCAGAGGCTTGTGGTGAGAAAGAAAACGTCTTCCAATGAAAACTGGAAAGAAGCTTTTGGAGCAACTGCTTTCTGATGTGTGCATTCATCTCATAGAATTAAATCATTCTTTGGATTAAGCAGTTTGAAATCACTGTTTCTGTGGAATCTGAGAAAGGACATTTGGGAAAGCTCTCAGGAATATGCTGAAAAAGATATACCCTCTGATAAAAACCAGAAGGAAACTTTCTGTGAAACTGCCCAAGGACATGTGAAGTCCATTCACAAAGTTAAGCTTCTGTTTTTATTGAGCAGTATTCTAACATGTTTTTGTTTAGTCAGCTAAGGGATACTCGGGAACACTTTGAGGTTTACGGTGAAAACGGAAATATCTTCAGACAGAACATGGAGGGAAGATTTCCGAGGATCTCCTTTATGACGTGTGCATTCCACTCACAGAGTTATACTTT
Source organism: Piliocolobus tephrosceles (assembly GCF_002776525.5). Taxonomy (NCBI): domain Eukaryota; kingdom Metazoa; phylum Chordata; class Mammalia; order Primates; family Cercopithecidae; genus Piliocolobus; species Piliocolobus tephrosceles. The sequence continues at coordinate 13,664 of NW_022323750.1, forward strand.
TCTTCTCATAGAGAATTGGGGAATCTCACTTGTAGAAAACGGTGCCTGGGGACATTCGGGAGAATATGGATGTTTATGGTGAAAAAGAATATTTCCTCAGACAAAAACTGGAAATGAGCTTTCTGTGAAACTGCTTTCTGATAGATATATGTATTCATCTCTCATAGCTAAAACTTTCTTTCTCTTACACAGTTTTGTAACTGTGTCATGGACGGATTCGCGAAGGGACATTCAGGAGCACATTCAGGTTTGTGAGGAGATAGGAGGTATCTTCTGATAAAAACTGGAGGGAAGCTGTCTGAGAAACTGCTTTGTGATGTGTGCATTCCACTCAGGGATTTATACCTCTTTTCTCCTAAGGCAGTGTTTGAACACTGTTCTTATAAAACAGAAAAAGTGATATTTTGCAGCTAATTGAAGACTATGGCGAAAAGTGAAATATGGAAATAAAACCCAGCGAGAAGCATTCCAAGAAACTGCTCTCTGACGTGTGCATTCATTTCAGAGCTTGCACTACGTTGTGCATTCATTTCAGAGCTTGCACTATGTTAAAGCTTGCACTACGTTGCCTAGTTTGGAAACTCTGTCTTGGAGGAATCTGTGAAGGGATATTAAGTGGCACCTGGAGGTTTGTGGTTAGAAAGGAAATGCCTTCCGATGTAAACTGGAGAGAAGATTTCAGAGCAACTGCTTTGTGATGTGTTTATTCATCTCATAGAGTTAAAACATTCTTTGGATTGAGCAGTTTGAAATCACTGTTTCTGTGGAACCTGAGAAAGGACATTTGAGAATGCTCTTAAGAATATGCTAAAAAAGAAATACCCTCCAATAAAAACGAGAAGGGAACTTTCTGTGAAACTACTCTATGTCACGTGAAGTCCACTCCCTCAGTTAAGTTTCTGTATTCATTGAGCAGTATACTAACACTGTTATGGGTTCGACAGCTAAGAAATCCTGAGGAGCGCTTTGGGACTTATGGCGAAATAGGAAACATCTTCAGATAGAACCTAGAGTGAAGATTTCCAAGGAGTTGCTTCATGACATGTGCATTCCACTCACAGAGTTATGCTTTTCTTCCTATAGAGGTTTGGGGAATCCCACTTGGAGAAAACGTTACCAGGGTACATTCGGGAGTATATGGATGGCTATGGTGAACAAGGGAATATCCTCAGACAACAACTGTAAAGAAGCTTTCTGTGAAACTGCTTTGTGATAGATATGTCTATTCATCTCACAGATAAAACTTTCTTTCTATTACGCAGTTCTGAGACTGTGTCATGGACGGATTCACGAAAGGACATTCGGGATTACATTCAGGCCTTGGGGAAATAGGAGATATCTTCAGATAAATACTGGAGAGAAGCTTTCTCAGAAACTGCTTTGTGATGTGTGCATTCCACTCAGGGAGTCACACCTCTTTACTCATAACGCAGTGTTTGAACACCATTACTGTAAAACGATAAAAGTGATATTTTGCAGTGCATTGAAGGCAATGAGAAAAAGTGAAATATCCTGAAATAAAACCCAGAAAGAAGGGTTCCAAGAAACGGCTCTCTGCCTTGTGCATTCATTTCAAAGAGTTAAAGCTTACACTACATTGCCCAGTTTGGAAACTCTGTCTTTGAGGAGTCTGTGAAGGGATATTAAGTGGTATAAGGAGGTTTGTATAAGGAAGAATCTTTCTGAGAAACTGCATTTTGATGTGCGCATTCCACTTTTCAGATTGGGTAATTCCTCTTGGAGGAAAAGCAACCAGCCGACATTCTGGAGTTTATGGACGGCTATGGTGAAAAAAGAAATATCCTCAGACAAAAACTGGAAAGAAGATTTCTGTGAAACTACTTTGTGATAGACATGTGTATTTCACTGAGACAGATAAAACTTTCTTTCTATTACACAGTATTGAAACTGCATCCTTGACAGATTTGCAAAGGGACATTAGGGAGTACATTCAGGCCTGTGCGGAATAAGAGATATCTTCAGATAAAAACTCGAGACAAGCTTTCAGAGAAACTGCTTTTTGATATGTGCATTCCACTCAGGGATTTATACCACTTTTCTCATAAGGCAGTGTTTCAACCCTGTTCCTGTAAAACTGAAAAAGTGATATTTTGCAACACATTGAAGACTACGGCAAAAAGTGAAATTTCCAGAAATAATACCCAGGAAGAAGCGTACCAAGAAACTGCCCTCTGAAGTGTGCATTCATTTCAGAGAGTTTAAGCTTATATTACGTTGCCCAGTTTGGAAATTCGGTCTTTAAGGAATCTGTGAAGGGATATTAAGTGGCGTTTGGAGGCTTGTGGTGAGAAAGGAAACGTCTTCCGATGAAAACTGGAGAGAAGCTTTCAGAGCAACTGCTTTGTGATGTGTGTATTCATCTCATAGAGTTAAATCATTCTTTGGATTAAGCCGTGTGAAATCTCTGTTTCTCTGGAACCCGATAAAGGATATTTGTGAATGCTCTAAAGAATATGCTGAAAAGGAAATACCCTCCAATAAAAACCAGAAGGAAACTTTCTGTGTAACTGTTCTAGGTCACTTGAATTCCACTAACACAGTGAAGATTCTGTTTTCATGGAGCAGTATTCTCACACTGTTTTAGGTTAGTCAACTAAGGGATACTCAGGAGTGCTTTGAGGCTTATGGTGAATACGGAAACATCTTCAGATAGTTACTGGAGAGATTTCCGAGGAGCTGTTATGTTACATGTGCATTTACTCACAGACTTATACTTTTCCTCTCATACAAGATTGGGAAATCCCGTTTGGAGAAAAAGCTTCCAGGAAACTTTTGGGGGTATATGGATGGCTATGGTGAAAAAGGAAATATCCTCAGACAAAAACTGGAAGAAAGCTTGCTGTGCAACTGTTTTGTGAGAGGCATGTGTACTCATCTCAAATAGATAAAACTTTCTTTCAATTTCGTTGTTTTGAAACTGCGTCAAGGAAGGATTCACGAAGCGACATTCATGAGCACATTAAAGCCTGTGGGAAAATAGAGAATATCTTCAGAAAAAAAACTGTAGAGAAGTTTTCTGAGTAACAGCTTTGTGATGTGTGCATTCCATTCAAGGAGTTACACCTCTTTTCTCATAAGGCAGTGTTTGAACACTGTTCTTGTAAAACTGAAAAAGTGATATTTTGCAGCACACTGAAGACTATGATGAACAGTGAAATATCCGGAAACAAAACCCAGAAAGAAGCATTTCAATAAACTGTTCTCTGACTTGTGCATTCATTTCAGAGAGTTAAAGCTTACACTACGTTGCCCAGTTTGGAAATTCTGCCTTTAAGGAATCTCTGAAGGCATATTAAGTGGTGCTCAGAGGCTTCTGGTGTGAAAGGAAATGTCTTCCAAAGGAAACTGGAGAGAAGCTATTGCAGCAACTACTTCGTGATTTGTGTATTCATCTCAAAGAGTTAAATCATTCTTCGGGAGTGTATGGATGGCTATGGTGAAAAAGGAAATAACCTCAGACAAAAACTGGAAAGATGCTTTCCGTGAAACTGCTTTTTGATAGATATGTCTATTAATCTCACATAGACAAAACTTCCTTTCTATTATGCAGTTTTGAAACTCCATCATGGACGGATTCGTGAACGGACATTCAGGGGTTCATTCAGGCCGGTGGGGTAATAGGAGATACCTTCAGATAAAAATTGGAGAGAAGCTTTCTGAGAAACTGCTTTGTGATGTGTGCATTCCACTCAGGGAGTTATACCTCTTTTCTCATAAGGCAGTGTTTTAGCACTGTTCCTGTAAAATTGAAAAGGTGATATTTTGCAGCGCATTGAAGACTATGGCAAAAAGTGAAATATGGAAATAAAACCCAGAAAGAAGCGTTCCAAGAAACTGCTCTCTGACATGTGCGTTCATTTCAGAGTGTTAAAACTTACATTACGTTTTCCAGTTTGGAAACTCTATCTTTGAGGAATCTGTGAAGGGATATTAAGTGGCGTCTGTAGGTTTGTGGTGAGAAATTAATCATCTTCCAATGGAAACTGGAGAGAAGCTTTTGGAGCAACTTCTTTGTGATGTGCTTATTCATCGCATAGAGTTAAATTATTCTTTTGATTGAGCAGTTTGAAATTACTGTTTCTGTGGAACCTGAAGTAGAACATTTGGGAACACTCTTAAGAACATGCTGAAAAAGAAATACCCTCCGATTAAAACCAGAAGGGAACTTTGTGAAACTGCTCTAGGTCAAATGATATCCACTCACACAGTTAAACTTCTGTTTTCATTGAGCAGTATTCTAACACTGTTTTTGTTTACTCCACAAAGTGATGCTCGGGAGTGGTTGGAGGCTTACTGTGAAAACGGAGATATCTTCAGATAGAAACTGCAGAGAAGATGTCCGAGGAGCTGCTGTGTGACGTGCACATTCCACTCACAGAGTTGTACTTTTCTTCTCATTGATGGTTGGGGAATCCCACTTGGAGAAACCGCTACCAGGGGACATTCAGGAGCATATGGACGGCTATGGTGAAAGAGGAAATAACCTCAGACAAAAACTGGAAAGAAGCTTTCTGTGAAACTGCTTTGGGATAGATAGGTGTATTCCACTCACATAGATAAAACTATCATTTCATTACACAGTTTTGAAACTGCATCATGGATGGATTCGCGAATGGACATTCGAGAGCACATTCAGGCCTGGGGGTAATAGGAGATATCTTCAGATAAAAACTGGAGAGAAGCTTTATGAGAAAATGATTTCTGATGTGTGCATTCCACTCAGGGACTTTTACCTCTTTCTCATAATGCAGTGATTGAACACTGTTCCTGTAAAACTGAAAAAGTGATATTTTCCAGCGCATTGAAGACTATGGCGAAAAGTGAAATATCCGGAAATAAAAATCAGAAAGAAGCTTTCCAAGAAACTGCTCTCTGACCTGTAAATTCATTACCAAGGGTTAAAGCTTACACTACGTTGCCCATTTTGGAAAGTCTGTCTTTGAGGGGACTATGAAGGGATATTAAGTGGTGATCAGAGGCTTGTCGTGAGAAAGGAAACGTCTTCCAATGAAAACCGGAGGGAAGCTTTTGGAGCAACTGCTTTGTCATATGTGTACTCATCTCATAGAATTAAATCATTCTTTGGATTGAGCATTTTGAAATCACTGTTTCTGTGGAATCTGAGAGAGGACATTTGGGAACACTCTTAAGAACATGCTGAAAAAGAAATATCCTCTGATGAAAAACAGAAGGAAACTTTCTCTGAAACTACTCTAGATCATGTGAATTCCAGGCCCACAAGTAAGCTTATTTTTTCACTTAGCAGTATTCTAACATCGTTTTAGGTTTGTCAGGTAAGGGATACTTGGAAGAGCTTTGAGGCTTACGATGAAAACGGAAAGCTCTTCAGTTAGATACTGGAGAGAAGATTTCCCAGGAGCTGCTTTGTGACATTTGCATTCCAGTCACAGAATTATGCTTTTCTTCTTATAGAGGATAGGGGAATCCTGCTTGGAGGAAAAGCTACCAGGGGACATTCGGGAATATATGGACGGCTATGGTGGAAAAGGAATTATCCTCAGACAAATACAGGAAAGAAGCTTTCTGTGAAACTGCTCTGTGATAGATATGTCTATTCATCTCACATAGATAAATCTTTATATTATGCAGTTTTGAAACTGCATCATGGACGGATTCGCAAAGGGACATTTGGGAGCACATTCAGGCCTGTGGGGAAATAGGAGATATCTTCAGATAAAAACTGGGGAGAAGTTTTCTGAGAAACTGCTTTGTGATGTGTGCATTCCACTCAGGAAGTTTTACCTCTCTTCTCATAAGGCAGTGTTTGAACACTGTTCCTGTAAAACTGAAAAGGTCATATTTTGCAATGCGTTGAAGATTATGGCGAAAAGTGAAATATCCTGAAATAAAACCCAGAAAGAAGCGTTCAACAAAACTGCTCTCTGAGGTGTGCATTCATGTCAGAGAATTAAAGCTTACAGTACGTTGCCCAGTATGGAAACTCTGTCTTTGAGGAATCTGTGAAGGGATATTAAGTGGCACCCGGAGGCTTGTGTTGAGAAAAGAAATGTCTTCCGATGAAAACTGGAGAGAAGCTTTCGGAGCAACTGCTTTGTGATATGTGTATTAATCTCATGGATTTAAATCATTCTTTGGATTGAGCAGTTCGAAATCACAGTTTCTGTGGAAGCTGAGAAAGGACATTTGGGAACGCTCTTTAAAATATGCTGAAAAAGAAATATCCACTGATAAAAACCTGAAGGAAACGTTCTGAGAAACTGTTCTGGGTCACGTGAAGGGGACATTCAGGAGTATATGGATGGCTACAGTGAAAAAGGAAGTATTCTCAGACAAAAACTGGAAAGAAGCTTTCTGTGAAACTTCTTTGGGATAAATATGTCTATTCATCTCACATAGATAAAACTGTCTTACTATTATGCAGTTTTGAAACCTCGTCATGGACCGATTCACAAAGGGACATTCGGGAGGACATTCAGGACTATGGTGAAAAAGGAGATATCTTCAGATAAAAACTGAAGAGAAGCTTTCTGAGAAACTGCTTTGTGATATGTGCATTTCACTCAGGGAGTTATACCTTTTTTCTCATAAGGCAGTGTTTGTACACTGTTCTTGTAAAACTGAAAAAGTGATATTTTGCAGTGCATTGAAGACTATGGCAAAAAGTGGAATATCCGGAAATACAACCCAGAGTGAAGTGTTCCAAGAAATGGCTCTCTGAGGTGTGCCTTCACTTCAGAGAGCTAAAGCTTACACTACGTTGCCCAGTTTGGAAACTCTGTCTTTGAGGAATCAGTGTAGGGATATTAAGTGGTGTCCGAAGGATTGTGTTGAGAAATGAAATGTCTGCTGATGAAAAATGGAGAGAAGCTTTTGGAGCAACTTCTTTGTGATGTGTGTATTCATCTCATAGAGTTAACTCATTCTTTGGACTGAGCAGTGTGAAATCTCTGTTTCTGTGGAACATGAGAAAGGATGTTAGGGAACGCTTTTAAGAATATGTTGAAAAAGAAATACCTTCTGATGAAAACTGGAAGGAGACTTCTGTGAAATTGCTCTACATCACCTGAATTTACTTGCACAGTTAAGTTTCTGTTTTCATTCAGCAGTATTCTAACGCTGTTTCAGGTTAGTCAGCTAAGGGATACTCGGGAGCGCTTGGAGACTTATGGTGAAAACGAAAATATCTTCAGATAGATACTGGAGAGAATATTTCTGAGGAGCTGCTTTGTGATGTGTGAATTCCACTCACGGAGTTATACTTTTCTTCTTATAGAGGATTGGGGTATTCTGATTGAAGTAAAAGCTACCAGGGGACATTCAGGAGTATATGGATGGCTTCAGTGAAAAAGGAAATATCCTCAGACAAAAACTGGAAAGAAGATTTCTGAGAAACTTCTTTGGGATAGATATGTCTATTCATCTCACATAGACAAAACTGTCTTTCTATTACATAGTTTTGAAACTGCATCATGGACGGATTCGTGAAGGGACATTCGGGAGGACATTCAGGCCTACGGTGAAAAAGGAGATATCTTCAGATGAAAACTGGAGAGAAGCTTTCTGAGAAACTGCTTTGTGATGTGTGCATTCCACTCAGGAAGTTATATCTCTTTTCTTATAAGGCAGTGTTTGAACACTGTTCTTGTAAAACTGAAAAAGTGATATTTTGCAGTGCTTTGAAGACTACGGCAAAAAGTGAAATAACCAGAAATAAAACCCAGAAAGAAGCAATGCAACAAAACGGCTCTCTAACGTGTGCATTCATTTCAGAGAGTTAAAGCTTACACTACGTTGCCCAGTTTGGAAACTCTGTCTTGGAGGAATATGTGAAGGGAAATTAAATGGCATCCGGTGGCTTGTGGTGAGAAAGGAAATGTCTTCCAATGAAAACTGGAGAGAAATATTCGGAGCAACTGCTTTGTGATGTGTGTATTCATGTCATAGAGTTAAATCATTCTTTCTATTGAGCAGTTTAAATCACTGTTTCTGTGGAACCTGAGAAAGGACATTTCGGAATGCTTTTAAGAATACGCTGAAAAAGAAATACCCTCTGATAAAAACCAGAAGGAGACTTTCTGTGGAACTGCTCAAGGTCACATGAAGTCCACGTGTACAGTTTTCATTGAGTACTATTCTAACACTGTTTTAGGTTAGTCAGCTAAGGAATACTCGGGATCCCATTGAAGCTTATGGTGAAAACTGAAATATCATCAGTAACACACCGGAGAGAAGCTGCTTTGTGACGTGTGTATTTCACTCAGGGATTTCTACCTCTTTTCTCATAAGGCAGTGTTGGAACACTGTTCCTGTAAAACTGTAAAAGTGATATTTTGCAGCGTATTGAAGACTACACTACATTTCCCATTTTGGAAACTGTCTTTGAGGAATTTGTGAAGGGATATTAAGTGATGCCCAGAGGCTTGTGGTGAGAAAGAAAACGTCTCCTGATGAAAACTGGAAAGAAGCTTTCAGAGCAACTGCTTTCTGATGTGTGTATTCGTTCCATAGATTTAAATCATTCTTTGGAATGAGCAGTTTGAAATCACTGTTTCTGTGGAACCTGAGAAAGGACATTTGGGACAGCTCTTCAGAATATGCTGAAAAAGAAATAGCCTCTGATAAAAAACATAAGGAAGCTTTCTGGGAAACTGTTCTAGGTCACATGAATTCACCTCGCAGAGTTAAGCTTCTGTTTCCATTGAACTGTATTTTAACACGGTTTTAGGTTAGTCAGCTAAGGTATACTCGGGAGCGCTTTGAGGCTTATGGTGAAAAAGGAAATATCTTCAGATAGATACTGGAGAGAAGATTTCCGAGGAACTGCTTTGAGACATGTGCATTCCACTCACGGAGTTATATTTTTATTCTCATAGAATATTGAGGAATCCCAATTGGAGAAAAAGCTCCCTGGGGACATCCGGGAGTATATGGATGGCTATGGTGGAAAAGGAAATATCCTCAGACAAAAGTTGGAAAGAAGCTTTCTGTGAAACTGCTTTGTGATAGATATGTCTATTCATCTCACATAGATAAAACTTTCTTTCAATTACACAGTTTTGAAACTGCGTCATGGAAGGATTCACGAAGGGACATTCGGGAACATATTCAGGCCTCTTTGGAAATAGGAGATATCCTCAGATAAAAATTGTAGAGAAACTTTCTGGGAAACCGTTTTCTGATGTGAGCATTCCACTAAGGGATTTTTACCACTTTTTTCATAAGGCAATGTTTCACCACTGTTCTTGTAACACTGAAAAAGTGATATTTTGTAGTGCATTGAAAACTATAACGAAAAGTGAAATATCCTGAAATAAAACCCAGAAAGAAGTGTTTCAAGAAACTGCTTTCTGACGTGTGAATTCATTTCAGAGAGTTAAAGCTTACACTATGTTGCCCAGTTTGGAAACTCTGTCTTTGTGGAATCTGTGAAGGGATATTAAGTGGAGCGCAGAGGCTGGTGTTGAGAAAGGAAATGTCTCCCAATGAAAACTGGAGAGAAACTTTTGGAGCAACTGCTTTCTAATATGTGTATTCATCCTATAGAGTTAAATCATTCTTGGAGTTGAGCAATTTGAAATCACTGTTTCTGTGGAACCTGAAAAAGGACATTTGGAATGCTCTTAAGAATATGTTGAAAAAGAAATACCCTCCAATAAAACCAGAAGGAGACTTTCTGTGTAACTGTTCTAGGTCAGCTGAATTCCACCTGCACAGTTAAACTTCTGTTTTCATTGAGCAGTATTCTAACACTGTTTTAGGTTAGTCAGCTAAATGATAGTCGGGAACACTTTCAGGCTTATGGTGAAAATGGAAATATCTTCAGATAGATACTGGAGAGAAGATTTCCGAGGAGCTGCTTTGTGACATGTGCATTCCAGTCACAGAGTTACACTTTTCTTCTCATAGAGCACTGGGTTATCCCGTTTGTACAAAAAGGTACCAGGGGACATTTGGGGGTATACGGACGGCTATGGTGAAAAAGGAAATATCTTCAGACGAAAACTGGAAAGAAGTTTTCTAAGAAACTGCTTTGTGATAGATGTCTATTCAGCGTCATGGACGCATTTGCAATGGGAGATTTAGGAGCACATACATGCCTCTGAGGAAATATGTAATACCTTCCGATAAGAACTGGAGAGAAGCTTTCTAAGAAATGGCTTTGTGATGTTTGCATTCCAATCAGCGAGTTATACCTCTTGTCTCATAAGGCAGTGTTTGAACACTATTCCTGTAAAACTGTGAATGTGATATTTTGCAGCACTTTGAAGACTAGAGCGAAAAGTGAAATATCCTGAAATAAAATGCTGAAAGAAGCGTTTCAAGAAACTGCTTTCTGACGTGTGCATTCACTTCCGAGATATAAAGCTTACACTACATTTCTCAGTTCGGAAACTCTGTCTTTGAGGAATCTGTGAGGGGATATTAAGTGGCGCCTGGAGGCTTGTGGTGAAAAAGTAAGAGTCTTCAGATGAAACCTGGAGAGAACTTTTCGGAGCAATTGCTTTGTCATGTGTGTATTCATCTCATAGAGTTAAATCATTCCTTGGATTGAGCAGTTTAAAAACACTGTTTCTGTGGAGCCTGAGAAAGGACATTTGGGAACACTTAAGAATACGCTGAAAAAGGAATTTGTTGGGGGGGGGAGCAAGATGGCCGAATAGGAACAGCTTCAGTCTCCATCTCCCAGTGCGAGCGACACACAAGACCGGTGATTTCTGCATTTTCAACCGAGGTACTGGGGTCATCTCACTTGGGAGTGCCAGACAATCGGTGCTGGTCAGCTGCTGCGGCCCAACCAGCCAGAGCTGAAGCAGGGCGAGGCATCACCTCACCTGGGAAGCGCAAGGGGGAAGGGAGTCCCTTTTCCTAGCCAGGGGAACTGAGACACACAACACATGGAAAATCGGGTAACTCCCACCCCAATACTGCGCTGTAACACCGGCACACCGGAGATTGTATCCCACACCTGGCCGGGAGGGTCCCACACCCACAGAGCCTCCCTCCTTGCTAACACAGCAGTCTGCGGCAATCTAACCGCAAGGCAGCAGAGAGGCTGGGGGAGGGGCGCCCGCCATCGCTGAGGATTAAGTAGGTAAATAAAGCCGCTGGGAAGCTCGAACTGGGTGGAGCTCACAGCAGCTCAAGGAAACCTGCCTGTCTCTGTAGACTCCGCCTCTGGGGACAGGGCTCAGCTAAAGCAGCAGAGGCCTGTCCAGACGCAAACGACCCTGTCTGACAGCTTTGAAGAGAGCAGTGGATCTCGCAACACGGAGGTTGAGATCTGAGAAGGGGCAGTCTGCCTGCTCAAGTGGGTCACTGACCCCTGAGTAGCCTAACTGGGAGACATCCCCCACTAGGGGCAGTCTGACACCCCACACCTCACAGGGTGGAGTACACCCCTGAGAGGAAGCTTCCAAAGCAAGAATCAGACAGGTGCATTCGCTGTTCAGCAATATTCTATCTTCTGCAACCTCTGCTGCTGATACCCAGGCAAACAGGGTCTGGAGTGGACCTCAAGCAATCTCCAACAGACCTATAGCTGAGGGTCCTGACTGTCAGAAGGAAACCTATCAAACAGGAAGGACACCTATATCAAAACCCCATCAGTACGTCACCATCATCAAAGACCAGAGACAGATAAAACCACAAAGATGGGGAAAAAGCAGGGCAGAAAAGCTAGAAATTCAAAAAATAAGAGCGCATCTCCTTCTGCAAAGGAGCGCAGCCCATTGCCAGCAACGGATCAAAGCTGGTCAGAGAATGATTTTGATGAGATGAGAGAAGAAGGCTTCAGTCCATTAAACCTCTCAGAGCTAAAGGAGGAATTACGTACCCAGCGCAAAGAAACTAAAAATCTTGAAAACAGAGTGGAAGAATTGACAGCTAGGGTAATTAATGCAGAGAAGGTCATAAACGAACTGACAGAGACGAAAACCATGACACGAGAAATACGTGACAAATGCACAAGCTTCAGTAACTGACTCGATCAACTGGAAGAAAGAGTATCAGTGATGGAGGATCAAATGAATGAAATGAAGCGAGAAGAGAAACCAAAAGAAAAAAGAAGAAAAAGAAATGAACAAAGCCTGCAAGAAGTATGGGATTATGTAAAAAGACCAAATCTACGTCTGATTGGGGTGCCTGAAAGTGAGGGGGAAAATGGAACCAAATTGGAAAACACTCTTCAGGATATCATCCAGGAGAACTTCCCCAACCTAGCAGGCCAGGCCAACATTCAAATTCAGGAAATACAGAGAACGCCACAAAGATACTCCTCCAGAAGAGCAACTGCAAGACACATACTTGCCAGATTCACCAAAGTTGAAATGAAGGAAAAAATCTTAAGGGCAGCCAGAGAGAAAGGTCGGGTTACCCACAAAGGGAAGCCCATCAGACTGACAGCAGATCTCTCGGCAGAAACTCTACAAGCCAGAAGAGAGTGGGGGCCAATATTCAACGTTCTTAAAGAAAAGAATTTTCAACCCAGAATTTCATATCCAGCCAAACTAAGTTTCATCAGTGAAGGAGAAATAAAATTCTTTACAGATAAGCAAATGCTTAGAGATTTTGTCACCACCAGGCCTGCCTTACAAGAGACCCTGAAGGAAGCCCTAAACATGGAAAGGAACAACCGGTACCAGCCA
>NW_022323751.1:0-26310 GCF_002776525.5 Piliocolobus tephrosceles
TGGCTGGTACCGGTTGTTCCTTTCCATGTTTAGGGCTTCCTTCAGGGTCTCTTGTAAGGCAGGCCTGGTGGTGACAAAATCTCTAAGCATTTGCTTATCTGTAAAGAATTTTATTTCTCCTTCACTGATGAAACTTAGTTTGGCTGGATATGAAATTCTGGGTTGAAAATTCTTTTCTTTAAGAACGTTGAATATTGGCCCCCACTCTCTTCTGGCTTGTAGAGTTTCTGCCGAGAGATCTGCTGTCAGTCTGATGGGCTTCCCTTTGTGGGTAACCCGACCTTTCTCTCTGGCTGCCCTTAAGATTTTTTCCTTCATTTCAACTTTGGTGAATCTGGCAAGTATGTGTCTTGCAGTTGCTCTTCTGGAGGAGTATCTTTGTGGCGTTCTCTGTATTTCCTGAATTTGAATGTTGGCCTGGCCTGCTAGGTTGGGGAAGTTCTCCTGGATGATATCCTGAAGAGTGTTTTCCAATTTGGTTCCATTTTCCCCCTCACTTTCAGGCACCCCAATCAGACGTAGATTTGGTCTTTTTACATAATCCCATACTTCTTGCAGGCTTTGTTCATTTCTTTTTCTTCTTTTTTCTTTTGGTTTCTCTTCTCGCTTCATTTCATTCATTTGATCCTCCATCACTGATACTCTTTCTTCCAGTTGATCGAGTCAGTTACTGAAGCTTGTGCATTTGTCACGTATTTCTCGTGTCATGGTTTTCGTCTCTGTCAGTTCGTTTATGACCTTCTCTGCATTAATTACCCTAGCTGTCAATTCTTCCACTCTGTTTTCAAGATTTTTAGTTTCTTTGCGCTGGGTACGTAATTCCTCCTTTAGCTCTGAGAGGTTTAATGGACTGAAGCCTTCTTCTCTCATCTCATCAAAATCATTCTCTGACCAGCTTTGATCCGTTGCTGGCAATGGGCTGCGCTCCTTTGCAGAAGGAGATGCGCTCTTATTTTTTGAATTTCTAGCTTTTCTGCCCTGCTTTTTCCCCATCTTTGTGGTTTTATCTGTCTCTGGTCTTTGATGATGGTGACGTACTGATGGGGTTTTGATATAGGTGTCCTTCCTGTTTGATAGGTTTCCTTCTGACAGTCAGGACCCTCAGCTATAGGTCTGTTGGAGATTGCTTGAGGTCCACTCCAGACCCTGTTTGCCTGGGTATCAGCAGCAGAGGTTGCAGAAGATAGAATATTGCTGAACAGCGAATGCACCTGTCTGATTCTTGCTTTGGAAGCTTCCTCTCAGGGGTGTACTCCACCCTGTGAGGTGTGGGGTGTCAGACTGCCCCTAGTGGGGGATGTCTCCCAGTTAGGCTACTCAGGGGTCAGTGACCCACTTGAGCAGGCAGACTGCCCCTTCTCAGATCTCAACCTCCGTGTTGCGAGATCCACTGCTCTCTTCAAAGCTGTCAGACAGGGTCGTTTGCGTCTGGACAGGCCTCTGCTGCTTTAGCTGAGCCCTGTCCCCAGAGGCGGAGTCTACAGAGACAGGCAGGTTTCCTTGAGCTGCTGTGAGCTCCACCCAGTTCGAGCTTCCCAGCGGCTTTATTTACCTACTTAATCCTCAGCGATGGCGGGCGCCCCTCCCCCAGCCTCTCTGCTGCCTTGCGGTTAGATTGCCGCAGACTGCTGTGTTAGCAAGGAGGGAGGCTCTGTGGGTGTGGGACCCTCCCGGCCAGGTGTGGGATACAATCTCCGGTGTGCCGGTGTTACAGCGCAGTATTGGGGTGGGAGTTACCCGATTTTCCATGTGTTGTGTGTCTCAGTTCCCCTGGCTAGGAAAAGGGACTCCCTTCCCCCTTGCGCTTCCCAGGTGAGGTGATGCCTCGCCCTGCTTCAGCTCTGGCTGGTTGGGCCGCAGCAGCTGACCAGCACCGATTGTCTGGCACTCCCAAGTGAGATGACCCCAGTACCTCGGTTGAAAATGCAGAAATCACCGGTCTTGTGTGTCGCTCGCACTGGGAGATGGAGACTGAAGCTGTTCCTATTCGGCCATCTTGCTCCCCCCCCCAACAAATTCCTTTTTCAGCGTATTCTTAAGTGTTCCCAAATGTCCTTTCTCAGGCTCCACAGAAACAGTGTTTTTAAACTGCTCAATCCAAGGAATGATTTAACTCTATGAGATGAATACACACATGACAAAGCAATTGCTCCGAAAAGTTCTCTCCAGGTTTCATCTGAAGACTCTTACTTTTTCACCACAAGCCTCCAGGCGCCACTTAATATCCCCTCACAGATTCCTCAAAGACAGAGTTTCCGAACTGAGAAATGTAGTGTAAGCTTTATATCTCGGAAGTGAATGCACACGTCAGAAAGCAGTTTCTTGAAACGCTTCTTTCAGCATTTTATTTCAGGATATTTCACTTTTCGCTCTAGTCTTCAAAGTGCTGCAAAATATCACATTCACAGTTTTACAGGAATAGTGTTCAAACACTGCCTTATGAGACAAGAGGTATAACTCGCTGATTGGAATGCAAACATCACAAAGCCATTTCTTAGAAAGCTTCTCTCCAGTTCTTATCGGAAGGTATTACATATTTCCTCAGAGGCATGTATGTGCTCCTAAATCTCCCATTGCAAATGCGTCCATGACGCTGAATAGACATCTATCACAAAGCAGTTTCTTAGAAAACTTCTTTCCAGTTTTCGTCTGAAGATATTTCCTTTTTCACCATAGCCGTCCGTATACCCCCAAATGTCCCCTGGTACCTTTTTGTACAAACGGGATAACCCAGTGCTCTATGAGAAGAAAAGTGTAACTCTGTGACTGGAATGCACATGTCACAAAGCAGCTCCTCGGAAATCTTCTCTCCAGTATCTATCTGAAGATATTTCCATTTTCACCATAAGCCTGAAAGTGTTCCCGACTATCATTTAGCTGACTAACCTAAAACAGTGTTAGAATACTGCTCAATGAAAACAGAAGTTTAACTGTGCAGGTGGAATTCAGCTGACCTAGAACAGTTACACAGAAAGTCTCCTTCTGGTTTTATTGGAGGGTATTTCTTTTTCAACATATTCTTAAGAGCATTCCAAATGTCCTTTTTCAGGTTCCACAGAAACAGTGATTTCAAATTGCTCAACTCCAAGAATGATTTAACTCTATAGGATGAATACACATATTAGAAAGCAGTTGCTCCAAAAGTTTCTCTCCAGTTTTCATTGGGAGACATTTCCTTTCTCAACACCAGCCTCTGCGCTCCACTTAATATCCCTTCACAGATTCCACAAAGACAGAGTTTCCAAACTGGGCAACATAGTGTAAGCTTTAACTCTCTGAAATGAATTCACACGTCAGAAAGCAGTTTCTTGAAACACTTCTTTCTGGGTTTTATTTCAGGATATTTCACTTTTCGTTATAGTTTTCAATGCACTACAAAATATCACTTTTTCAGTGTTACAAGAACAGTGGTGAAACATTGCCTTATGAAAAAAGTGGTAAAAATCCCTTAGTGGAATGCTCACATCAGAAAACGGTTTCCCAGAAAGTTTCTCTACAATTTTTATCTGAGGATATCTCCTATTTCCAAAGAGGCCTGAATATGTTCCCGAATGTCCCTTCGTGAATCCTTCCATGACGCAGTTTCAAAACTGTGTAATTGAAAGAAAGTTTTATCTATGTGAGATGAATAGACATATCTATCACAAAGCAGTTTCACAGAAAGCTTCTTTCCAACTTTTGTCTGAGGATATTTCCTTTTCCACCATAGCCATCCATATACTCCCGGATGTCCCCAGGGAGCTTTTTCTCCAATTGGGATTCCTCAATATTCTATGAGAATAAAAATATAACTCCGTGAGTGGAATGCACATGTCTCAAAGCAGTTCCTCGGAAATCTTCTCTCCAGTATCTATCTGAAGATATTTCCTTTTTCACCATAAGCCTCAAAGCGCTCCCGAGTATACCTTAGCTGACTAACCTAAAACCGTGTTAAAATACAGTTCAATGGAAACAGAAGCTTAACTCTGCGAGGTGAATTCATGTGACCTAGAACAGTTTCCCAGAAAGCTTCCTTATGTTTTTTATCAGAGGCTATTTCTTTTTCAGCATATTCTGAAGAGCTGTCCCAAATGTCCTTTCTCAGGTTCCACAGAAACAGTGATTTCAAACTGCTCATTCCAAAGAATGATTTAAATCTATGGAACGAATACACACATCAGAAAGCAGTTGCTCTGAAAGCTTCTTTCCAGTTTTCATCAGGAGACGTTTTCTTTCTCACCACAAGCCTCTGGGCATCACTTAATATCCCTTCACAAATTCCTCAAAGACAGTTTCCAAAATGGGAAATGTAGTGTAGTCTTCAATACGCTGCAAAATATCACTTTTACAGTTTTACAGGAACAGTGTTCCAACACTGCCTTATGAGAAAAGAGGTAGAAATCCCTGAGTGAAATACACACGTCACAAAGCAGCTTCTCTCCGGTGTGTTACTGATGATATTTCAGTTTTCACCATAAGCTTCAATGGGATCCCGAGTATTCCTTAGCTGACTAACCTAAAACAGTGTTAGAATAGTACTCAATGAAAACTGTACACGTGGACTTCATGTGACCTTGAGCAGTTCCACAGAAAGTCTCCTTCTGGTTTTTATCAGAGGGTATTTCTTTTTCAGCGTATTCTTAAAAGCATTCCGAAATGTCCTTTCTCAGGTTCCACAGAAACAGTGATTTAAACTGCTCAATAGAAAGAATGATTTAACTCTATGACATGAATACACACATCACAAAGCAGTTGCTCCGAATATTTCTCTCCAGTTTTCATTGGAAGACATTTCCTTTCTCACCACAAGCCACCGGATGCCATTTAATTTCCCTTCACATATTCCTCCAAGACAGAGTTTCCAAACTGGGCAACGTAGTGTAAGCTTTAACTCTCTGAAATGAATGCACACGTTAGAGAGCCGTTTTGTTGCATTGCTTCTTTCTGGGTTTTATTTCTGGTTATTTCACTTTTTGCCGTAGTCTTCAAAGCACTGCAAAATATCACTTTTTCAGTTTTACAAGAACAGTGTTCAAACACTGCCTTATAAGAAAAGAGATATAACTTCCTGAGTGGAATGCACACATCACAAAGCAGTTTCTCAGAAAGCTTCTCTCCAGTTTTCATCTGAAGATATCTCCTTTTTCACCGTAGGCCTGAATGTCCTCCCGAATGTCCCTTCACGAATCCGTCCATGATGCAGTTTCAAAACTATGTAATAGAAAGACAGTTTTGTCTATGTGAGATGAATAGACATATCTATCCCAAAGAAGTTTCTCAGAAATCTTCTTTCCAGTTTTTGTCTGAGGATATTTCCTTTTTCACTGAAGCCATCCATATACTCCTGAATGTCCCCTGGTAGCTTTTACTTCAATCAGAATACCCCAATCCTCTATAAGAAGAAAAGTATAACTCCGTGAGTGGAATTCACACATCACAAAGCAGCTCCTCAGAAATATTCTCTCCAGTATCTATCTGAAGATATTTTCGTTTTCACCATAAGTCTCCAAGCGCTCCCGAGTATCCCTTAGCTGACTAACCTGAAACAGCGTTAGAATACTGCTGAATGAAAACAGAAACTTAACTGTGCAAGTAAATTCAGGTGATGTAGAGCAATTTCACAGAAGTCTCCTTCCAGTTTTCATCAGAAGGTATTTCTTTTTCAACATATTCTTAAAAGCGTTCCCTAACATCCTTTCTCATGTTCCACAGAAACAGAGATTTCACACTGCTCAGTCCAAAGAATGAGTTAACTCTATGAGATGAATACACACATCACAAAGAAGTTGCTCCAAAAGCTTCTCTCCATTTTTCATCAGCAGACATTTCATTTCTCAACACAATCCTTCGGACACCACTTAATATCCCTACACTGATTCCTCAAAGACAGAGTTTCCAAACTGGGCAACGTAGTGTAAGCTTTAGCTCTCTGAAGTGAAGGCACACCTCAGAGAGCCATTTCTTGGAACACTTCACTCTGGGTTGTATTTCCGGATATTCCACTTTTTGCCATAGTCTTCAATGCACTGCAAAATATCACTTTTTCAGTTTTACAAGAACAGTGTACAAACACTGCCTTATGAGAAAAAAGGTATAACTCCCTGAGTGAAATGCACATATCACAAAGCAGTTTCTCAGAAAGCTTCTCTTCAGTTTTTATCTGAAGATATCTCCTTTTTCACCATAGTCCTGAATGTCCTCCCGAATGTCCCTTTGTGAATCGGTCCATGACGAGGTTTCAAAACTGCATAATAGTAAGACAGTTTTATCTATGTGAGATGAATAGACATATTTATCCCAAAGAAGTTTCACAGAAAGCTTCTTTCCAGTTTTTGTCTGAGAATACTTCCTTTTTCACTGTAGCCATCCATATACTCCTGAATGTCCCCTTCACGTGACCCAGAACAGTTTCTCAGAACGTTTCCTTCAGGTTTTTATCAGTGGATATTTCTTTTTCAGCATATTTTAAAGAGCGTTCCCAAATGTCCTTTCTCAGCTTCCACAGAAACTGTGATTTCGAACTGCTCAATCCAAAGAATGATTTAAATCCATGAGATTAATACACATATCACAAAGCAGTTGCTCCGAAAGCTTCTCTCCAGTTTTCATCGGAAGACATTTCTTTTCTCAACACAAGCCTCCGGGTGCCACTTAATATCCCTTCACAGATTCCTCAAAGACAGAGTTTCCATACTGGGCAACGTACTGTAAGCTTTAATTCTCTGACATGAATGCACACCTCAGAGAGCAGTTTTGTTGAACGCTTCTTTCTGGGTTTTATTTCAGGATATTTCACTTTTCGCCATAATCTTCAACGCATTGCAAAATATGACCTTTTCAGTTTTACAGGAACAGTGTTCAAACACTGCCTTATGAGAAGAGAGGTAAAACTTCCTGAGTGGAATGCACACATCACAAAGCAGTTTCTCAGAAAACTTCTCCCCAGTTTTTATCTGAAGATATCTCCTATTTCCCCACAGGCCTGAATGTGCTCCCAAATGTCCCTTTGCGAATCCGTCCATGATGCAGTTTCAAAACTGCATAATATAAAGATTTATCTATGTGAGATGAATAGACATATCTATCACAGAGCAGTTTCACAGAAAGCTTCTTTCCTGTATTTGTCTGAGGATAATTCCTTTTCCACCATAGCCGTCCATATATTCCCGAATGTCCCCTGGTAGCTTTTCCTCCAAGCAGGATTCCCCTATCCTCTATAAGAAGAAAAGCATAATTCTGTGACTGGAATGCAAATGTCACAAAGCAGCTCCTGGGAAATCTTCTCTCCAGTATCTAACTGAAGAGCTTTCCGTTTTCATCGTAAGCCTCAAAGCTCTTCCAAGTATCCCTTACCTGACAAACCTAAAACGATGTTAGAATACTGCTAAGTGAAAAAATAAGCTTACTTGTGGGCCTGGAATTCACATGATCTAGAGTAGTTTCAGAGAAAGTTTCCTTCTGTTTTTCATCAGAGGATATTTCTTTTTCAGCATGTTCTTAAGAGTGTTCCCAAATGTCCTCTCTCAGATTCCACAGAAACAGTGATTTCAAAATGCTCAATCCAAAGAATGATTTAATTCTATGAGATGAGTACACATATGACAAAGCAGTTGCTCCAAAAGCTTCCCTCCGGTTTTCATTGGAAGACGTTTCCTTTCTCACGACAAGCCTCTGATCACCACTTAATATCCCTTCATAGTCCCCTCAAAGACAGACTTTCCAAAATGGGCAACGTAGTGTAAGCTTTAACCCTTGGTAATGAATTTACAGGTCAGAGAGCAGTTTCTTGGAAAGCTTCTTTCTGATTTTTATTTCCGGATATTTCACTTTTCGCCATAGTCTTCAATGCGCTGGAAAATATCACTTTTTCAGTTTTACAGGAACAGTGTTCAATCACTGCATTATGAGAAAGAGGTAAAAGTCCCTGAGTGGAATGCACACATCAGAAATCATTTTCTCATAAAGCTTCTCTCCAGTTTTTATCTGAAGATATCTCCTATTACCCCCAGGCCTGAATGTGCTCTCGAATGTCCATTCGCGAATCCATCCATGATGCAGTTTCAAAACTGTGTAATGAAATGATAGTTTTATCTATGTGAGTGGAATACACCTATCTATCCCAAAGCAGTTTCACAGAAAGCTTCTTTCCAGTTTTTGTCTGAGGTTATTTCCTCTTTCACCATAGCCGTCCATATGCTCCTGAATGTCCCCTGGTAGCGGTTTCTCCAAGTGGGATTCCCCAACCATCAATGAGAAGAAAAGTACAACTCTGTGAGTGGAATGTGCACGTCACACAGCAGCTCCTCGGACATCTTCTCTGCAGTTTCTATCTGAAGATATCTCCGTTTTCACAGTAAGCCTCCAACCACTCCCGAGCATCACTTTGTGGAGTAAACAAAAACAGTGTTAGAATACTGCTCAATGAAAACAGAAGTTTAACTGTGTGAGTGGATATCATTTGACCTAGAGCAGTTTCACAAAGTTCCCTTCTGGTTTTAATCGGAGGGTATTTCTTTTTCAGCATGTTCTTAAGAGTGTTCCCAAATGTTCTACTTCAGGTTCCACAGAAACAGTAATTTCAAACTGCTCAATCAAAAGAATAATTTAACTCTATGCGATGAATAAGCACATCACAAAGAAGTTGCTCCAAAAGCTTCTCTCCAGTTTCCATTGGAAGATGATTAATTTCTCACCACAAACCTACAGACGCCACTTAATATCCCTTCACAGATTCCTCAAAGATAGAGTTTCCAAACTGGAAAACGTAATGTAAGTTTTAACACTCTGAAATGAACGCACATGTCAGAGAGCAGTTTCTTGGAACGCTTCTTTCTGGGTTTTATTTCCATATTTCACTTTTTGCCATAGTCTTCAATGCGCTGCAAAATATCACCTTTTCAATTTTACAGGAACAGTGCTAAAACACTGCCTTATGAGAAAAGAGGTATAACTCCCTGAGTGGAATGCACACATCACAAAGCAGTTTCTCAGAAAGCTTCTCTCCAATTTTTATCTGAAGGTATCTCCTATTACCCCACCGGCCTGAATGAACCCCTGAATGTCCGTTCACGAATCCGTCCATGATGGAGTTTCAAAACTGCATAATAGAAAGGAAGTTTTGTCTATGTGAGATTAATAGACATATCTATCAAAAAGCAGTTTCACGGAAAGCATCTTTCCAGTTTTTGTCTGAGGTTATTTCCTTTTTCACCATAGCCATCCATACACTCCCGAAGAATGATTTAACTCTTTGAGATGAATACACAAATCACGAAGTAGTTGCTGCAATAGCTTCTCTCCAGTTTCCTTTGGAAGACATTTCCTTTCACACCAGAAGCCTCTGAGCACCACTTAATATGCCTTCAGAGATTCCTTAAAGGCAGAATTTCCAAACTGGGCAACGTAGTGTAAGCTTTAACTCTCTGAAATGAATGCACAAGTCAGAGAACAGTTTATTGAAATGCTTCTTTCTGGGTTTTGTTTCCGGATATTTCACTGTTCATCATAGTCTTCAGTGTGCTGCAAAATATCACTTTTTCAGTTTTACAAGAACAGTGTTCAAACACTGCCTTATGAGAAAAGAGGTGTAACTCCTTGAATGGAATGCACACATCACAAAGCTGTTACTCAGAAAACTTCTCTACAGTTTTTTTTCTGAAGATATTCTCTATTTTCCCACAGGCTTTAATGTGCTCATGAATGTCGCTTCGTGAATCCTTCCTTGACGCAGTTTCAAAACAACGAAATTGAAAGAAAGTTTTATCTATTTGAGATGAGTACACATGCCTCTCACAAAACAGTTGCACAGCAAGCTTTCTTCCAGTTTTTGTCTGAGGATATTTCCTTTTTCACCATAGCCATCCATATACCCCCAAAAGTTTCCTGGAAGCTTTTTCTCCAAACGGGATTTCCCAATCTTGTATGAGAGGAAAAGTATAAGTCTGTGAGTAAATGCACATGTAACATAACAGCTCCTCGGAAATCTCTCCAGTAACTATCTGAAGATGTTTCCGTATTCACCATAAGCCTCAAAGCACTCCTGAGTATCCCTTAGTTGACTAACCTAAAACAGTGTGAGAATACTGCTCCATGAAAACAGAATCTTCACTGTGTTAGTGGAATTCAAGTGACCTAGAACAGTTACACAGAAAGTTTCCTTCTGGTTTTTATTGGAGGGTATTTCCTTTTCAGCATATTCTTTAGAGCATTCACAAATATCCTTTATCGGGTTCCAGAGAAACAGAGATTTCACACGGCTTAATCCAAAGAATGATTTAACTCTATGAGATGAATACACACATCACAAAGCAGTTGCTCTGAAAGCTTCTCTCCAGTTTTCATCGGAAGACGTTTCCTTTCTCACCACAAGCCTCCAAACGCCACTTAATATCCCTTCACAGATTCCTTAAAGACCGAATTTCCAAACTGGGCAACGTAATATAAGCTTAAACTCTCTGAAATGAATGCACACTTCAGAGGGCAGTTTCTTGGTACGCTTCTTCCTGGGTATTATTTCTGGAAATTTCACTTTTTGCCGTAGTCTTCAATGTGTTGCAAAATATCACTTTTTCAGTTTTACAGGAACAGGGTTGAAACACTGCCTTATGAGAAAAGTGGTATAAATCCCTGAGTGGAATGCACATATCAAAAAGCAGTTTCTCTGAAAGCTTGTCTCGAGTTTTTATCTGAAGATATCTCTTATTCCGCACAGGCCTGAATGTACTCCCTAATGTCCCTTTGCAAATCTGTCAAGGATGCAGTTTCAATACTGTGTAATAGAAAGAAAGTTTTATCTGTCTCAGTGAAATACACATGTCTATCACAAAGTAGTTTCACAGAAATCTTCTTTCCAGTTTTTGTCTGAGGATATTTCTTTTTTCACCATAGCCGTCCATAAACTCCAGAATGTCGGCTGGTTGCTTTTCCTCCAAGAGGAATTACCCAATCTGAAAAGTGGAATGCGCACATCAAAATGCAGTTTCTCAGAAAGATTCTTCCTTATACAAACCTCCTTATACCACTTAATATCCCTTCACAGACTCCTCAAAGACAGAGTTTCCAAACTGGGCAATGTAGTGTAAGCTTTAACTCTTTGAAATGAATGCACAAGGCAGAGAGCCGTTTCTTGGAACCCTTCTTTCTGGGTTTTATTTCAGGATATTTCACTTTTTCTCATTGCCTTCAATGCACTGCAAAATATCACTTTTATCGTTTTACAGTAATGGTGTTCAAACACTGCGTTATGAGTAAAGAGGTGTGACTCCCTGAGTGGAATGCACACATCACAAAGCAGTTTCTGAGAAAGCTTCTCTCCAGTATTTATCTGAAGATATCTCCTATTTCCCCAAGGCCTGAATGTAATCCCGAATGTCCTTTCGTGAATCCGTCCATGACACAGTCTCAGAACTGCGTAATAGAAAGAAAGTTTTATCTGTGAGATGAATAGACATATCTATCACAAAGCAGTTTCACAGAAAGCTTCTTTACAGTTGTTGTCTGAGGATATTCCCTTGTTCACCATAGCCATCCATATACTCCCGAATGTACCCTGGTAACGTTTTCTCCAAGTGGGATTCCCCAAACCTCTATAGGAAGAAAAGCATAACTCTGTGAGTGGAATGCACATGTCATGAAGCAACTCCTTGGAAATCTTCACTCTAGGTTCTATCTGAAGATGTTTCCTATTTCGCCATAAGTCCCAAAGCGCTCCTCAGGATTTCTTAGCTGTCGAACCCATAACAGTGTTAGTATACTGCTCAATGAATACAGAAACTTAACTGAGGGAGTGGACTTCACGTGACATAGAGTAGTTTCACAGAAAGTTCCCTTCTCGTTTTTATTGGAGGGTATTTCTTTTTTAGCATATTCTTAAGAGCATTCTCAAATGTCCTTTCTCAGGTTCCACAGAAACAGTGATTTCAAACTGCTCAATCCAAAGAATGTTTTAACTCTATGAGATGAATAAACACATCACAAAGCAGTTGCTCTGAAATCTTCTCTCCAGTTTACATCGGAAGGCATTTCCTTTCTAACCACAAACCTCCAGGTGCCACTTAATATCCCTTCACAGATTCCTCCAAGACAGAGTTTCCAAACTAGGCAACGTAGTGCAAGCTTTAACATAGTGCAAGCTCTGAAATGAATGCACAACGTAGTGCAAGCTCTGAAATGAATGCACACGTCAGAGAGCAGTTTCTTGGAATGCTTCTCGCTGGGTTTTATTTCCATATTTCACTTTTCGCCATAGTCTTCAATTAGCTGCAAAATATCACTTTTTCTGTTTTATAAGAACAGTGTTCAAACACTGCCTTAGGAGAAAAGAGGTATAAATCCCTGAGTGGAATGCACACATCACAAAGCAGTTTCTCAGACAGCTTCCCTCCAGTTTTTATCAGAAGATACCTCCTATCTCCTCACAAACCTGAATGTGCTCCTGAATGTCCCTTCGCGAATCCGTCCATGACACAGTTACAAAACTGTGTAAGAGAAAGAAAGTTTTAGCTATGAGAGATGAATACATATATCTATCAGAAAGCAGTTTCACAGAAAGCTCATTTCCAGTTTTTGTCTGAGGAAATATTCTTTTTCACCATAAACATCCATATTCTCCCGAATGTCCCCAGGCACCGTTTTCTACAAGTGAGATTCCCCAATTCTCTATGAGAAGAAAAGTATAACTCTGTGAGTGGAATGCACACGTCATAAAGGAGATCCTCGGAAATCTTCCCTCCATGTTCTGTCTGAAGATATTTCCGTTTTCACCGTAAACCTCAAAGTGTTCCCGAGTATCCCTTAGCTGACTAAACAAAAACATGTTAGAATACTGCTCAATAAAAACAGAAGCTTAACTTTGTGAATGGACTTCACATGTCCTTGGGCAGTTTCACAGAAAGTTTCCTTCTGGTTTTTATCAGAGGGTATATCTTTTTCAGCATATTCCTGAGAGCTTTCCCAAATGTCCTTTCTCAGATTCCACAGAAACAGTGATTTCAAACTGCTTAATCCAAAGAATGATTTAATTCTATGAGATGAATGCACACATCAGAAAGCAGTTGCTCCAAAAGCTTCTTTCCAGTTTTCATTGGAAGACGTTTTCTTTCTCACCACAAGCCTCTGGGCACCACTTAAAATCCCTTCACAGATTCCTCAAAGACAGAGTTTCCAAACTGGACCATGTAGTGTAAGCTTTAATTCTCTTAAATGAATGCACACATCAGGGAGCAGTTTCTTGGAATGCTTCTTTCTGGGTTTTATATGTGGATATTTCACTTTTTGCCATAGTGTTCGTAGCACTGCAAAATATCACTTTTTCAATTTTACAGAAACAGTGTTCAAACCCTGTCTTATGAGAAAAGAGATATAACTCCCTGAGTGGAGTGCACACATGACAAAACAGTTTCTCAGAATGTTTCCCTCCAGTTTTTATCTGAAGATATCTCCTATTACACTACAGGCCTGAATGTGCTCCCAAATGTCCCTTCGTGAATCCGTCCATGACTCAGTTTCAAAACTGCGTAATAGAAAGAAAGTTTTATCTAGGTAAGATGAATAGACATATATGTCAAAAAGAAGTTTCACAGAGAGCTTCTTTCCAATTTTTGACTGAGGATATTTATTTTTCACCATAGCTGTCCATATACTCCTGAATGTCCCCTGGTAGCGTTTCCTCCAAGTGGGATTCCCCAATCCTCCATGAGAAGAAAAGTATAACTCTGAGTGGAATGCACACGTCACAAAGCAGCTCCTTGGAAGTCTTCTCTCCAGTTTGTATCTGAAGATATTTCCGTTTTCACCATAAGCCTCCAACCTCTCCCGAGTATCACTTTGCAGACAAAACAAAAAGTGTTAGAATACTGTTCAATGAAAACAGAAGCTTAACTGTGTGAGTGAACTTCACGTGACCTAGAGCAGTTTCACAGAAAGTTTCCTTCTGATTTTTATTGGAGGGTATTTCTTTTTCAGCATATTTTTAAGAGTATTCCCAAATGTCCTTTCTCAGGTTCCCCAGAAACAGTGATTTCAAGCTGCTAAAACCAATGAATGATTTAACTCTATGAGATAAATACATATATCACAAAGTTGTTGCTCCGAAAGCTTCTCTCCAGTTTTTGTCTGAAGATTTCTCCTATTTCCACACAGCACTGAATGTGCTCCCGAATGTCCCTTCGCGAATCTATCCTTGACACAGTTTCAAAACTGCGTAATGGAAAGAAAGTTTTATCTATGTGAGATGAATAGACATATCTACAACAAAGCAGTTTCACTTAAATCTTCCTTCCAGCTTTTGTCTGAGGATATTTCGTTTTTCACCATTGCCGTCCATATATTCCCGAATGTCCCCTGGTAGCATTTCCTCCAAGTGGGATTCCCCAATCCTCTATGAGAAGAAAAGTATAACTCTGTGAATGGAATACACAGGTCACAAAGCAGATCCTCGGAAATCTTCCCTCCAGTATCTATCTGAATATATTTCCGTTTTCACCCCAAGTCTCAAAGCATTCCCAAGTATCCCTTAGCTGACTAACCTAAACCAGTGTTAGAATACTGCTCAATGAAAACAGAAACTTAACTGTGCGATTGGAATTCACGTGACCTAGAGCAGTTTCACAGAAAGCTTCTCTCCAGTGTTTATCTGAAGATATCTCCTATCACCCCACAGGCCTGAATGTGCTCCCGAATGTCCCTTCACGAATACATCCATGATGCAGTTTCAATACAGCGTAATAGAGAGAAAGTTTTATCTGTGTGACATGAGTAGACGATTCTATCACAAAGCAGTTTCACAGAAAGCTTCTTTCCACTTTTGGTGAGGATTTTTCCTTATTCACCACAGACGTCCATATACTCCCAAATGTCCCCTGGTAGCGTTTCCTCCAAGCAGAATTACCCAATCGTCTGTGAGAAGAAAAGTATAACTCTGTGAGTGGAGTGCACATGTCACAAAGCAGTTCCTCAGAAATCTTCTCTCCAGTATCTATTTGAAGATATTTCTGTTTTCCCCGTAAGCCTCAAAGTGCTCTCAGTGATCTCTTAGCTGACTAACCTAAAACAGTGTGAGAATACCACTCAATGAAAACAGAAGCCTAACTGTGCGAGTAGACTTCACGTGACCAATTGCAGTTTCACAGAAAGATTCCTTCTGGTTCCTATCGGTGGGTATTTCTTTTTCAGCATATTCTTAAGAGGGTTCCCAAATGTCCTTTCTCAGGTTCCAAAGAAACAGTGATTTCAAACTGCTCAATCCAAAGAATGATTTAACTCTATGAGATGAATACACACATCCCAAAGCAGTTGCTCCGAAAACTTATCTTCAGTTTTCGTCGGAAGATGTTTCCTTTCTCACCACAACCCTTTGGGCGCCACTTAATATCCCTTCACAGATTTCTCATAGTCAGAGTTTCCAAATTGGACAACGTAGTGTAAGCTTTAACACTCTGAAATGAATGCACACGTCAGAGAGCAGTTTCTTGGAACACATACTTCTTTGTTTTATTTCAGGATTGTTCACTTTTCACCATCATCTTCAAAGCACTGCAAAATATCAGTTTTTCAGTTTTACAGGAACAGTGTTCAAACACTGCTTATGAGAAAAGAGGTGTAACTCCCTGAGGTGAATGCACACATCACAAAGCAGTCTCTCAGAAAACTTTTCTCCACTTTGTATCCAAAGACATTTCCTATTTCTCCTCAGGCCTGAATGTGTTCCCGAATATCGCTTCACCAATCCGTCCATTGTGCCGTTTGAAAACTGAATATAAGAAAAGAAAAAAAGTTTTATCTATGTGAGATGAACAGACACATCTATCACAAATCAGTGTCACAGAAAGCTTCTTTCCAGTTTTTGTCTGAGGATATTGCCTTTGTCACCATAGCCATCCATATACTCCCAAATGTCCCCTGGTAGCTTTTTCTCCAAACGGGATTCCCCAATCCTCTATGAGAAGAAAAGTATAGCACTGTGAGTGGAATGCACACGACACAAAGCAGCCTCTCGGAAATCTTCTCTCAGTTTCTATCTGAAGATAATTCTGTTTTCACGGTAAGCCTCAATGCGCTCCCGAGTATCCCTTAGCTGATTAACCTAAAACCGTGTTAGAATACTGCTCAATGAAAACAAAAGCTTAATTGTGAGAGTGGAATTCACGTGATCTAGAACAGTTTCACAGAACATTTCCTTCTTTTTTTATCGGTGGGTGTTTCTTTTTCAGAATATTCTTAAGTGTGTCCCCAAATCTCCTTTCTCCAGTTCCACAGAAACAATGCTTTCAAACTGCTGAATTCAAAGAATGATTTAACTCTATTAGATGAAAACACACAGCACAAAGCAGTTGCTCTGAAACTTTATCACCAGTTTTCATCCGAGGATGTTTCCTTTCTCATCACTAGCCTCCGAGCACCACTTAATATCCCTTCACAGATTCCACAAGACAGAGTTTCCAAACTGGGCAATGTATTATAAGCTTTAACACTCTGAAATGAATGCAGACGTCAGAGAGCAGTTTCTTGAACCGCTTCTTTCTGGGTTTTCTTTCGGGATATTTCACTTTTTCCCGTAGTCTACAATGCACTGCAAAATATCACATTTTCAGTTTTACAGGAACGGTGTTCAAACACTGCCTTAAGAAAGAAGAGACACAACTCCCTGAGTGGAATGCACACATCACAAAGCAGTTTATCTGAAAGGTTCTCTCCAGTTTTTATCTGAAGATATCTCCTATTCTCCAAAGGCCTGAATGTAATCGCGAAAGTCCCTTCCCGAATCCGTCCATGACTCGGTTTCAAAACTGCATAATAGAAAGAAAGTTTTTATCTATGGTACAGGAATAAACATATCTAAGACAAAGCAGTTTCACAAAAATTTTCACTCCAGTTTGTGTCTGAGGATATTTCCTTTTTCACCATAGCAGTACATATACCCCTGAATGTCTCCTGGTAGCTTTTCCTCCAAACAGGTTTCCCCAGTATTCTCTGTGAAGAAAGGTATAACTCTGTGAGTTGAATGCACACATCAGAAAGAAGCTCCTCGGAAATCTTTCCAGTTTCTCTCTGAAGACATTTTTTTTTTTTTTCAAAGTAAGCCTCAAAGCGTTCCTGAATATCACTTCCTGGACTATACAAAAATCGAGTTAGAATATTGCTCAATGAAAACAGAAGCCTAACTGTGTGAGTGGAATTCAGGTGACCTAGAGCAGTTTCACAGAATGTTTCCTTCTGGTTTATCGGAGGGTATTTCTTTTTCAGTGTCTTCTTAAGGGCATTTCCAAATGTCCTTTCTCAGGTCCCACAGAAACAGTGATTTCTAACTGCTCAATCCAAAGAAAGATTTAGCTCTATGATATGAATACACATGTCACAAAGCAGTTGCTCTGAAAGTTTATCTCCAGAATTCATCGGAAGACCTTTCCTTTCCCACCACAAGCCTCCAGGAGGCAATAAATATCCCTTCACAGATTCCTCAAAGACAGAGTTTCCAAACTGGGCAACGTAGAGTAAGCTTTAACTCTCTGAAATAAATGCACACGTTAGAGAGCAGTTTCTTGGAACACTTCTTTCTGGGTTTTATTTCAGGATATTTCAATTTTCGCCATAGTCTTCAATGCACTGCAAAATATCACTTTTTCAGTTTTCAGAACAGTGTTCAAACACTGCCTTCTCAAAAAAGAGGTAAAAGTCCCTGAGTGGAATGCACATATCACGCATCAGTTTCTCAGAAAGCTTCTCTCCAGTTTAAATCTCAAGATATTTCCTATTTCCGCACAGGTCTGAATGTGCTCCCGAATGTCCCTTTGCGAATCTCTCCTTCACGCCATTTCAAAACTGCATAACACAAACAAAGTTTTATGTATGTGTGATGAATAGACATATCTGTCACAAAACAGTTTCACAGCAAGCTGCTTACCAGTTTTGTCTGAGGCTAATTCATTTTCCACGATAGCCATCCATAGACTCCCAAATATCTCCTGGTAGCTTTTTCTCCAAACAGGATTCCCCAATCCTCGGTGACAAGAAATGTGTAACTCTGTGGGTGGAAAGCACACATCACCAAGCAACTCCTCGGAAGTCTTCTCTCCAGTATCTATCTGAAGCTATTTCCATTTTCACCGTAAGCCTCAAAGGGCTCCAGAGTATCCCAGAGATGATTAACCTAAAACAGTGTTACAATACTGCTCAATGAAAACAGAAACTTAACCGTGTGAGTGGAATTCACATGACCTAGAGCAGTTTCACAGAAAGTTTCCCTCTGATTTTTATCAGAGAGTATTTCTATTTCAGCATATTCTTAGGAGCAGTTCACATGTCCTTTCTCAGATTCCACAAATGCAGTGATTTCAAACTGCTAAATTTAAAGAATTATTTAACTCTACGAGATGAATACACACATCACAAAGCAGTTCCCCGAAAGCTTCTCTCCAGTTTTCATCGGAAGACGTTTCCCTTCTCACCACACGCCTCTGGACGCCACTTAATATCCATTCACAGATTCCAGAAAGACAGAGTTTCCAAACTGAGCAACGTAGTGTAAGCTTTATCTCTCTGAAATGAATGCACACGTCAGAGAGCAGTTCCTTGGAACACTTCTTTCTGATTTTATTTCTGGCTATTTCACTTTTTGCCATAGTCTTCAATGAGCTGCAAACTATCACATTTTCAGTTTTATAGGAACAGAGTTGAAACACTGCCTTATGAGAAAAGAGGTATGCCTCCCTGAGTGGAAGGCATACATCATGAAGCAGTTTCACAGAAAGCTTCTTTACAGTTTTTGTCTGAGGATATTTTCCTTTTCACCACAGCCATCCATACCTTCCCGAATGTCCCCTGGTAGCTATTTCTCCAAGGAGGATTACCCTATCCTCTGTGATAAGAAAAGTATAATTCTGTGAGTGTAATGCACATATTACTAAGCAGCTCCCCGGAAATTTTCTCTCCAGTTTCTATCTGAAGATATTTCCGTTTTCACCGTAAGCCTCAAAATGCTCATGAGTACCACTTTGCAGACTAAACAAAAACAGTGTTAGAATACTGCTCAATGAAAACAGAAGCTTCACTGTGTGAGTGGACTTCACATGACCTAGAGCAGTTTCACAGAAAGTTTCCTTCTGGTTTTTATCAGAGGGTATTTCCTTTTCAGCATATTCTTCAGAGCGTTCCCAAATGTCCTTTCTCAGGTTCCACAAAAACAGTGATTTCAAACTGCTCAATCCAAAGAATGCTTTATCTCTATAAGATGAATATGCACATCACAAAGTACTTGCTACAAAAACTTCTCTCCAGTTTTTATCTGAAGAAATCTCCGGTTTCTCCACAGCCCTGAATGTGCTCCTGAATGTCCTTTCACGAATCCATCCTTGACGCAGTTTCAAAACTGTGTAATGGAAAGAAAGTTTAATCTATGTGAGATGAATAGAAATTTCTATCACAAAGCAATTTCACCGAAAACTTCCTTCCAGTTTTGGTCTGAGGATGTTTCCTTTATCCCCATAGCCGTCCATGTACTCCCGAATGTCCCCTGGTAGCTTTTTCTCCAAACGGGATTCCCCAATCCTCTATCAGAAGAAAGTATAACTCTGTGAGTGGAATGCACATGTCACAAAGCAGCTCCTCGGAAATCTTCCCTCCAGTATCTATCTGAAGATATTTCCATTTTCACCAGAAGCCTCACAGCATTCCCGAGTATCCGTTAGCTGACTAAACTAAACCAGCGTTAGAATACTGCTCAATGAATACAGAAGTTTAACTGTGCGAGTGGAATTCATGTGACGTAGAGCAGTTTCACAGAAAGTTTCCTTCTTTTTTTATCGGAGGGTATATCTTTTTCAGCATATTCTTCAGAACCGTCCCAAATGCACTTTCTCAAGTTCCATAGAAACAGTGATTTCAAACTGCTCAATCCAAAGAATGGTTTAACTCTATGAGATGAATACACACATCACAATGCAGTTGCTCCAAAAGCTTCTCTCCACTTTGCATCGAAAGACATTTCCTTTCTCACCACAAGCCTCTGGGTGAACCATAATATCCTTCACAGATTCCTCAAAGACAGAGTTTCCAAACTGGAAAACGTAGTGTAAGGTTTAACTCTCTGAATGGATGCGTATGTCAGAAAACAGTTTCTTGGAACGCATCTTTCCTGGTTTTAGTTCAGGATATTTCACTTTTTGCCATAGTATTCAATACACTGCAAAATATTACTTTTTCAGTTTTACAGGAACAGTGTTCAAACACTGCCTTATGGGAAAAGAAGTATAACTGCCTGAGTGGAAAGCACACATCAAAAAGCAGTTTCTCAGAAAACTTCTCTCCAGTTTTTATCTGAAGATATTTCCTATTTCCAGTCAGGCCTGAATGTGCTCCCAAATGTCCCTTCGCATATCTGTCTATGACGCAGTTTCACAACTGCATAATAAAAGAAAGAATTGTCTATGCAAGATAAATAGACATATCTATCACAAAGCAGTTTCACAGAAAGCTTCTTTCCAGTTTGTGTCTGAGGGTATTCCCTGTTCCACCATAGTCGTCTATGTACTCCCGAATGTCCCCTGGTAGCTTTTTCTCCAAACGGGATTCCCCAATCCCCTATGAGAAGAAAAGTATAACTCTGTGAGTGGAATGCACACGTCACAATGCAGCTCTTCAGAAATCTTCTCTCCAGTTTCTATATGAAGATATTTCTGTTTTCACCATAAGCCTCAAAGTGCTCCCGAGTAGTCCTTAGCTGACTAACCAAAAACAGTGTTAGAATACTGATCAATGAAAACAGAAGCTTAACTGTGCAAGTGGACTTCACGTGACCTAGAGCAGTTTCACAGAAAGTTTCCTTCTGGTTTTTACGTGAGGGTATTTCTTTCTCAGTATATTCCTAAGGGCGTTCACAAAATTTCTTTCTCAGCTTCCACAGGGACAATAGTTTCAAACTGCTGAATCCAAAGAATCATTAAACTCTGTGAGATAAATACACACATCACAAAGCAGTTGCTACGAAGGCTTCTCTCCAGTTTTCAGCAGAAGACGTTTCCTTTCTCACCACAAGCCTCTGGCGCCACTTAATATCCCTTCACAGATTCTTCAAAGACGGATTTTCCAAATTGAGCAACATAGTGTAAGCTTTAACTCTCTGATATGAATGCACACGTCGAGAGCAGTTTCTTTGAACGCTTCTTTCTGGGTTTTATCTCAGGATATTTCACTTTTCACCGTAGTCTTCAATGCACTGCCAAATATAAGTTTTTCAGTTTTACAGGAACTGTGTTCAAACACTGCTTCATGAAAAAAGAGGTAGAGCTCCCTATGTGGAATGCACACATCACAAAGTAGTTTCTAAAAAGCTTCTCTCCAGTTTTTATCTGAAGATATGTCCTATTTCCCCACTGGCCTGAATGCGCTCCCGAATGTCCCTTTGCGAATCTGTGCACGATGCCATTTCAAAACTGCGCATTAGAAAGAAGCGTTTATCTATGTGATATGAAGAGACATATCAATCCAAAGCAGTTTCACAGAAAGCTTTCCAGTTTTGGTCTGAGGATATTTCCTTTTTCACCAGAGCCGTCCATAAACTCCAGAATGTCGGCTGGTTGCTTTTCCTCCAAGTGGAATTACCCAATTCTCTATGAGAAGAAAAGTATAACTCTGTGAGTTGAATGCAAACATCACAAAGCAGCTCCTCGGAAATCTCGTCTCAAGTATCTATCTGAAGATATTTCCGTTTTCACCATAAGCCTCAAAACAAGCCCGAGTATCCCTTAGCTGACGAAGCAAAAACAGTGTTAGAATACTGCTCAATGA
The DNA here is from genome assembly GCF_002776525.5 of Piliocolobus tephrosceles. NCBI lineage: Eukaryota > Metazoa > Chordata > Mammalia > Primates > Cercopithecidae > Piliocolobus > Piliocolobus tephrosceles. Next base: position 21,760 of record NW_022323751.1, read on the forward strand.
AAACAGAAGCTTAACTGTGCTAGGGGAATTCACGTGACCTAGAGCAGTTTCACAGAAAGTTTCCTCCTGGTTTATATCGAAGGGTATTCCTTTTTCAGCATATTCTTAAGAGCATTCCCAAGTGTCCTTTCTCAGGTTCCACGGAAACAGTGATTTCAAACTGCTAGATCCAAAAAATGATTTAACTCTATGAGAGATGAATACACACATCACAAAGCAGTTTCTCTGAAAGCTTCTCCCCAGTTTTCGTCGGAAGACATTTCCTTTCTCACCACCAGCCAAAGGGTGTCACTTAATATCCCTTCACAGATTTCTCAAAGACAGAGTTTCCAAACTGGGCAACATAGTGTAAACTTTACCTCTCTGAATTAAAAGCACACATCAGAGAGCAGTTTCTTGGAATGCTTCTTTCTGGGTTTTATTTCAGGATATTTCACTTTTTGACATAGTTTTCAATGAGTTGCAAAATATCAGTTTTTCTGTTTTACAGGAAAGGTATTAAAACACTGCTTTATGAGAAAAGAGGTATAACTCCCTGAGTGGAATGCACACATCACAAAGCAGTTTCTCAGAAAACTTCTCTCCAGTTTTAATCTGAAGATATTTCCTATTTCCCCACAAGCCTGAATGTATTTCTGAATGTCCCTTCGTGAATACATCCATGACGCAGTTTCAAAACAGCGTAATACAGAGAATGTTTTATCTGTGTGAGACGAGTAGACAATTCTATCACAAATCACTTCCACAGAAAGCTTCTTTCCACTTTTTGTGAGGATATTTCCTTTTTCACAATAGCCGTCTGTACACTCCCGAATGTATTCTGAGAGCTTTTTCTCCAAGCTGGATTACCCAAACCTCTTTGAAAAGAAAAGTATAACTCTGTGAGTGGAGTGCACACGTCATAAAGCAGCTCCTCAGAAATTTTCTCTCCAGGATTTATCTGAATATATTTCCCTTTTCTCCATAAGCCTCAAAGCGCTCCCGAGTATCCCTTAGCTGACTAACCTAAAACAGTGTTAGAATACTGCTCAATGAAAACAGAAGCTTAACTGTGTGAGGTGAATTAATGTGACCTAGAACAGTTTCACAGAAAGCTTACTTCTGGTTGGTATCGGAGGGTATTTCTTTTTCAGCATATTCGTAAGAGTGTTCCCAAGTGTCCTTTCTCAGGTTCCACAGAAAGAGTGATTTCAAACTTCTCAGTCCAAAGAATTATGGCACTCTATGAGATGAATACCCACATCACAAAGCAGTTGCTCTAAAAGCTTCTGTCCAATTTTCATTGGAAGATGTTTCCATTCTCACCACAAGCCTTCGGGGGCCACTTAATACCCCTTCACAGATTGCTCACAGACAGAGTTTCCAAACTGGGGAACCTAGTGTAAGCTTTAACACTCTGAAATGAATGCACACGTCAGAGCGCAGTTTCTTAGAATGTTTCTTTCTGGGTTTTATTTCCGAATATTTCACTCTTCACCATAGTCTTCAAAGGGCTGCAAAATATCACTTTTTCAGTTTTACAGGAAAAGTGTTCAAACACTGCTTTGTGACATGTGCATTCCACACACAGAGTTAAACTTTTCTTCTCAGAGAGTATTGGGGAATCCTTCTTGGAGAAAATGCTACCAGGGGACATTCAGTAGTACATGGAGGGCTACGGTGAAAAAGGAAATGTCCTCAGACAAAAAGTGGAAAGAAGCTTTCTGTGAAACTTCTTTGTGATAGATATATGTATTCATTTCACGTAGATAAATCTTTCTTTATATTATGCAGTTTTGAAACTGCATCATGGACGGATTCGCGAAGGGACATTTGGGAGCACATTCACACCTGTGGGGATATAGGAAATATCTTCAGATAAAAACTGGAGAGAAGCTTTCTGAGAAAGTGGTTTGTTATGCATACATTACACTCAGAGAGTTATACCTCTTTTCTCATAAGCCAGTGTTTGAACAACATTCATATAAAACTGAAAAAGTGTAATTTTGCAGTGCATTGAGCACTATGGCGAAAAGTGAAATATCCTGAAATAAAACCCAGAAAGAAGCGTTCCAATAAACTGCTCTCTGACGTGTGCATTCATGTCAGAGTGTGAAAGCTTACAGTACGTTGCCCAGTTTGGAAACTCTGTCTTTGAGGAATCTGTGAAAGGATATTAAGTGGCGCCCGGAGGCTAGTGGTGAGAAAGGAAACGTCTTCCCAAGAAAACTGGAGAGAAGCTTTTGGAGCAACTGCTTTTTGATGTGTGTATTCATCTCATAGATTTAAATCTTTCTTTGCGTTGAGCATTTTGAAATCACTGTTTCTGTTTAACCTGAGAAAGGACATTTGGGAATGCTCTTAGTAATATGCTTAAAAAGAAATACCTTCACATAAAAACTAGAAGGAGACTTTCTGTGAAACTGCTAGAGGTCACGTGAAGTCCACTCCCACAGTCAAGCTTCTGTTTTTATTGAGGAATAGTCTAACACTGTTTTTCTTTAGTCTGCAAAATGATACTCGGGAGTGGTTTGAGGATTACGGTGAAAATGGAAATACCTTCAGATAGAGACTGGAGAGAACTTTTCCGAGGAGCTGCTTTGTGACATGTGCATTCCACTCACACAGTTATGCTTTTCTTCTCATAGAGGATTGGGGAATTCCGCTTGGAGAAAACGCTACCAGGGGAAGTTCTGGAGTATATGGAGGGAAAAAGTGGAAAAGAAAATATCCTCAGACAAAAACTGTAAAGAAGCTTTCTGTGAAACTGCTTTGTGATAGATATGTCTATTCATCTCACATAGATAAAACATTCTTTCTATTACACACTTTTGAAACTGTGTCATGGATAGATTTGCAAAGGGACGTTCGGGAGCACATTCAGGCCTGTGGAGAAATAGGAGATATCTTCAAATAAAAAATGGAAAGAAGCTTTCAGAGAAACTGCTTTGTGATGTGTGCATTCCACTCAGGGAGTTATACCTCTTTTCTCATAAGGCAGTGTTTGAAAACTGCTCCTGTAAATCTGAAAAAGTGATATTTTGCAGCACATTGAAAACTATGGCGAAAATTGAAATATCCTGAAATAAAACCCAGAAAGATAGGTTCCAAGAAAGTGCTCTCTGACGTGTGCATTCATGCAAGAGAGTTAAAGCTTACACTACGTTGTCCACTTTGGAAATTGTCTTTGAGGAATCTGTGAAGGATTATTAAGTGGTGCCCGGAGGCACGTGGTGAGAAAGAAACCGTCTTCCGATGAAAACTGGAGAGAAGGTTTCAGAACAACTGCTTTGTGATGCATGTATTCATCTCATAGAATTAAATCATTCTTTGGTTTGAGCAGTTTGAAGTCACTGTTTCTGTGGAACCTGAGAAAGGACATTTGGGACCGCTCTTAAGAATATATTGAAAAAGAAATACACTTGGATGAAAACCAGAAGGAAACTCTCTGTGAAACTTCTGTAGGTCACTTGAATTCCACTCGCACAGGTAAGTTTCTGTTTTCATTTAGCAGTATTCTTACACTGTTTTAGGTTAGTCAGGTAAAGGATACTCGGGAGCGCTTTGAGGCTTATGGTGAAAACGGAAATATCTTCAGATAGATACTAGAGAGAAGATTTCCAACGAGCTGCTTTGTGACGTGTGCATTCCACTCACAGAGTTATACTTTCTTCTCATAGGAGACTGGGGAATCCCGTGTTTAGAAATAGCTACCAGGGGACAATCGGGAGTATTTGGATGGGAATGGTAAAAAAGGAAATATCCTCTGACAAATAATGGAAAGAAGTTTTTTGTGAATTGCTTTGTGATAGATATGTCTTTTCATATCACATAGATAAAACTTTCTTTCTATTATGCAGTTTTCAAACAGCGTCATGGATGGATTTGTGAAGAGACTTTTGGGCGCACATTCAGTCCTGTGAGGAAACAGGAGATATCTTCAGAGAGAACCTGGAGAGAAGCCTTCTGAGAAACTGCTTTGTGATGTGTTCATTCCACTCAGGGGATTATACCTCTTTTCTCATAAGGCAGTGTTTCCACACTATTCCTGTAAAACTGAAAAAGTGGTAATTTGCAGCGCATGAAACTCTGTGGTGAAAAGTGAAACATCATGAAATAAAACCCAGAAAGAAGCATTCCAGGAAACTGCTCTCTGACGTGTGCATTCATTTCAGAGAGTTAAAGCTTACACTACTTTGCCCAGTTTATAAACTCTGTCTTTGAGGAATCTGTAAAGGGATATTAAGTGGTGCCCGGAGGCTTGTGGTGAGAAAGGAAACGTCTTCCAATCAAAACTTTAGAGAAGCTTTCACAGCAACTGCTTTGTGATGTGTGTATTCATATCATAGAGTTAAATCACTCTTTGGAATGAGCAGTTTGTAATCACTGTTTCTGTGGAAACTGAGAGAGGACTTTTTGGAAGCTACTAAGAATATACTGAAAAAGAAATACCCTCCATTAAAAACCAGAAGGAGCAGTTTCTTCCTAGCCTCGATGGTCTTTACATTTTGGCATGTTTTTGCAATGGCTGGTACCGGTTGTTCCTTTCCATGTTTAGGGCTTCCTTCAGGG
>NW_022323752.1:0-1552 GCF_002776525.5 Piliocolobus tephrosceles
CAGGGTGAAAAAGGAAATATCATCACATAATAACTAGAGGGAAGCTATCTGAGAGATTGCTTTCTGATATGTGACTCCATCACACAGAGTTCCACACATTGCTTCTTGGCAGAGTTTACTAAGGCTGTTGTCTGGGATTCTGCTAAGGGAAATTTGGGAGCTCATTGAGGGCTACGGTGAAAAAGGATATATCCTCACACAGAAAGTGGAAAGAAGCATTCTGAGAAACTGCATTGCTGTGTGTGAGTGCAACTGACAGAGTTACACTTTTCTCTTCAGCTATCAGTTTGCTAAGAGAGTTTACTTGGAATCTGCTATGGGATTCTTCTTAGCGCAATGAAGCTTACGGTGACAAAGAAAGTGTCCTCAGAGGAAAACTGCAAAGAAGCTTTCTTAGAAACTTCTCTGTGATGTGTGAATTCATCTCACAGAGTTACACTTATGTTTCATGGAGCAGGCCACTAACCCTGTCTTAGAGGAAATTGAGAAGTTCTAACCTGGATGGCATGGAGTCCTACGCAGGTAAAAGGGCTATCTTCAGAGAAAAAAAGGGAAAGAAGCTTTCTGAGAAACTTCTTTGTGATCTGCGGATTCGTCTCACAGAGTTATATCTTTGTTCTCAAGAAGCAGTTTCTAACACTCTTTTCGTACAATCTGCCAGTTGATAATTGGCTGCCAATTGGGGCCCATGGTGAAAAAGGAAATATCATCACGTAATAACTAGAGGGAAGCTATCTGAGAGATTGCTTTCTCATATGTGACTTCATCACACAGAGTTCCACACATTGCTTCTTGGCAGAGTTTGCTAAGGCTGTTGTCTTGGATTCTGCTAAGGGATTTTTCGGAGCTCATTGAGGGCTACGGTGAAAAAGGATATATCCTCAGACAGAAAGTGGAAAGAAGCATTCTGAGGAACTGCATTGCTGTGTGTGAGTGCAACTCAGAGAGTTACAATTTACTATTCAGCTATCAGTTTTTTAAGAGTGTTTGCTTGGAATCTGCTCTGGGATTCTTCTTAGCACAATGAAGCTTACGGTGACAAAGCAAGTGTCCTCAGAGAAAAACTGCAAAGAAGCTTTCTTAGAAACTTCTCTGTGTTGTGTGAATTAATCTCACAGAGTTACACTTATGTTTCATGGAGCAGGCCACTAACCCTGTCTTTGAGGAAATTGAGAAGTTCTAACTTGGATGGAATAGACTCCTACGCAGGTAAATGGGATACCTTCAGTGAAAAACGGGAAAGAAGCTTTCTGAGAAACTTCTTTGTGATCTGTGAATTGGACTCAGAGAGTTAAATCTTTGTCCTCAAGAAGCATTTTCAAAGACTATTTTCGTACAATCTGCAAGTTATTATTTGGCAGCCAATTGGGGCCCATGGTGAAAAAGGAAATATCATCATATAATAACTAGAGGGAAGGTATCTGAAAGATTGCTTTCTGATATGTGACTTCATCACACAGAGTTCCACAAACTGCTTCTTGGCAGAGTTTCCTAAGGCTCTTGTTTTGGATTCTGCGAAGTGATATTTGGGAGCTCATTGAGGGCTATGGTG
>NW_022323753.1:0-13045 GCF_002776525.5 Piliocolobus tephrosceles
CTAATTGACTGAATTTAGCTGACTTCTTTTAACCTTATCTATTGATGTACCACCCAATATTCTTTTGATTTTTATTTTTCAACTTTCATATTTCTCATTTCAATGATGTGCATTTAGACTTTGATACCCATAATTGTATTAATATTTTCATAATATTTTAAAGTCTGCCCACATATGTTCTGGAAAACACAAAGTGATTGCACACTGTTTTGTCTTATTCTCTTATCTTCATTTATAATATCCAACTTATCCCATCAAGTTATAAGTATTTTTTTAACTTCATATGATTTTTATATCTTGTATATTTTTCCTTTTTTAATACATTCTGCATCTCTGGAGCTCTGTCTTGCTTTGGTTTAGTATCAGTTTTCCAATGTCATTCAAGTAATTTGGGTACTGGAAGAATTGGAATAATTGATTACAAATACACCGCAGTACAAGAAACAGGGTTCAATAAATTCAAGATCTCATTTGTTCAAATAGGATTTAATGTTCCCTGCCAGTCATACATCGGCAGAAATAATATTTCCCAGAAATAACAAAGGGTCGCAACACAAGTCAGAATCATCATCCTGGGAGAAATCATAGAGATTATCGTTTCCAAGGAAACTTTTTGTTATACAATTACTTTTATTTATGTTAAACAAAACTTTGCCTTATCTAGATAGCATATGACTCAGTAATAGAAATTCCTGTACAAATTATAATGTGTGTAGTGATTTATATCACTGAAGCAATCGTTGTGAATTAAACAATTAGTACCAGATAATGAGTAATAATTTCAAATGAAGACAACCTAGAATCAACACTTCATTTTGATGGTGACTGTTCCAGAATGTCAAAGAGATACTAGACCCAGAAATGATCATTAAATTACCTACATTCACTCATTTGTATTGTAATTATTAAGGATTTACATGCAAGAAGAACTTAGAGCCCCCACAGTCAGAGATATTGAGTGTGCAATAATTATTTCGTGCCTACCAAATGACTAGACACAATCTCAATAGCCAAGTTAAATCTAATGGTTGAACTAATCAATCCCAAGTGAAGAAAAGAAAAAGTGTGAAAATTTTTAAATGGACTATAAGAGTAAGACAAAAAACAATTACTCATAGTAGCCTTATGGAAGTATTGCAATTTCCATTCTAGGAAGTATTATGATTTTTTTTTTTTAGTATTTCTTATAAAATAAAAAGAGAGTTAAGAGAATCCATTTTCAACTTTAGTTAGCAATGACCTTATCTTTGAACTCAAAGTCATTGAAAATATTATTGAGTATTGAGATTCACTGTTATTTATCAAATACAAGTTCAATTGTATTCTATATGAAGTAACAATTTGTAGAAAGAAGCTTATGGGCTTGAGAATACAAGACATGATGAAGATGTCACACAGAAAGAAAGTTAGTTCCTGTATCAAAAGTACAAAAGTGAAACTACAAAGTATTCCTGTGGTATTGACTGTCATCAAAGATGAAAATATATAAAAATAAATAGCAAATAAAGTGACACTAGAAACTCTTCAGAATCGGAGTCTTCCCTTGAACCTACATGTGGGTGAAATGTGAACCTTCACAATGAGGCTTCATTGTGAAGTGAAAGAAAGCTTCTAGAAATGAACACGTGTGCACTATTATTTGCCTATAATTTTGAATTCCAATGTATGAGAAGTTTTTTTTTTTTTTTTTTTTTTTTGCATAACCCACTTGGCAGATTAGCATGACCTAATCTAAGACAACCTAGAATCTTTATGTATATCAATCAGTGAATCAGATATTTCTTCTGTTGAAGAAATATCAGTGGCCCTGCCCTTCCTGTGAACTGTTAATCATATATTATGTATCTTCCTTTGAGAAATTTTGAAATCTGAACTATAACTTGTTCCAAGTGTTTTAAGAAGAGATAGTGTGGCTCATGTCTGTAATCCCAGCACTTTGGGAGGCCAAGGCAGGCAGATCACCAGGTCAGGAAATCGAGACCATCCTGGCCAACATGGTGAAACCCTGTCTCTATTAAAAATACAAAAAAATTAGCTGGGCATGGTGGTACGCACCTGTAGTCCCAGCTACTGGGGAGGCTGAAGCAGAAGAATTCTTTGAACCCAGGAGACAAAGATTGCAGTGAGCCAAGATTGCACCTCTGCACTCCATCCAGGGGACGGAGTGAGACTTCGTCTCGGAGGGGGGGGAAAAAAAAAAGGATGGTAGATCTGTATTCGAGTAGTCAACAAGAAGGCAAAAATTGTATTTCTGTAAACAAAAATAATATGCTATGTGCTATTAAATATACAATTCTATTTATTTATTCTCCATTTATATATCCAATTGAGCATGACCTTTTCAAGCAGCTAATTATTCCAACAGTGTTTCCATGTATGGATTTAGAAACTATGTGCATATGGTTGTACGGATAGCTGGGTATATAGATAGGTATCTGGATAATATTGATATAATGGTTTTTAGTCATGACTGATTTCTGTCCTGAAAGGATAACTATGAAACACATCTGATGGCAATTCAATGAAATATGCAAGTAATCAATTTGGATAATATTGTTGGAGTTTAAGAAAGGTTTTTAATAAAATAAAAATATAAGACTGATTTTTGCAGATTGTTTCAAGCATTTTTGTACATGTATTATAATAAAGCAAAATGATTAGTATTGAGCTCTATCAAATAGTCATGTCAAAGGCAGTCTAATTTTGTTGCAACACTCCTATATGCATGTTTAAAAAGTCATTCTTCTAACTTGAAAATAAAAACCTACATCTTCTAATGCAGAGTAATAGGACATATTCATTGGCATTTCATTACTTTTCATTTGGAAAATGACTATTTGCTACCAGTTCTTCTCTGTGGCAATCCCAGTGCTTTTCCATATGTAAAAACATGACATTACAGTATTAATACCCTACCTTTTATATATGCATGGTTATATATATTTACGTGTGTGTGTGTGTGTGTATTGACCTGAATCAATTTGTTCATTAGGCAATTATTGGGTTCTTTTAGTAAATATCTGTAGGCTCTGATCATTATAGATGGAGAGAACCTTCGTAATTCCTCACATACAGCCCTACTACCAAGTAAATATAATTTTAAAAGTTTTGTACTAAGTTTTTCGAAACTTACAAATATTTATTGACAAGCAGGCACAAAAATTACTCCAGAACATGTTCCTAAAAGCTCAGAGAAGCCTCACTCTAAGCTCTGTCTTCGGGCATTCCAACAGGCCTGTTGACTGAAAGGTTCATCTATGGTCTGTACAACAATATTTTTACAGCATAATAAGCCAATCTAGGATTCTTAGGCAACAGAGTGCCACAGGAAATGGGGTGATACAAAACTAAAGAATTATAGCACCAAATTGAATAGTTTGAAGTTGATGGAATTTCATACCCTATTTATGCTGAAGCATTATGTATTATTTCTAACAACTATATTTCTTTAATATCATGAGTATCAAAAATTTAAATTAAATCTTTTTTTTTTTTTTTTGTGACGGAGTCTCGCACTATAGCCCAGGTTGGAGTGCATTGGCAGGATCTCAGCTCACGGCAAGCTCCGCCTCCTGTGTTTACATCATTCTCCTGCCTCAGCCTCCCGAGTAGCTGGGACTGCAGGCGCCCGCCACCTCACCCGACTATTTTTTTGTATTTTTTAGTAGAGACGGGGTTTCACTGTGTTAGCCAGGATGGTCTCGATCTTCAGACCACGTGATCAGCCCATCTTGGCCTCCCAAAATGCTGGGATTACAGGCTTGAGCCACCGTGCCCACCCTAAATTAAATTTCTTAACTCAGATATTCAGTTTCGGTTATGTTAACTACTTCTGAAATATGGATTCCTGATCATGATATGTCAAATTCTCGTGTTCTCATCTTGTGTATAGAACACATTTGTAAATGCATCTGAAAGTTTTTGGATGTTACAGTGACTTAAGAGAACTCCTGATATTTTGTGTGTGGAGGCCAGAGATATTTTAGCATTGTATATACATTTAATTGGAGTCTGGGCAAAAAAAAGTAAGAGAAAATATGTGAATTTATGTTTTCCCTGTTTGAATATGCAAAAAAATCACATTTTTCAGTTCATTACTTCCTGTGCTCCAATTATACACATTAGATTTTCTAATTCTATCTTTCCTATCTCTTAATATCCTCTTCCTCTTTTCAATCTCTATTACTTTCTACTTCATTCTGTATATTTTATTGTTATTTATTTCTCTGCAGGTTATCTTTCTCTTGAGCAGTGTTTAATCTACTGTTTACATTTTTGGATGTTTATTTAAATTTATAAGTTTCTTAGTTTTAGTTATTTTAGTTACTTTTAGTTTCATTTTCTCTTTCTGATGTATTCATTTATGAAAATATCTTAAAATTGTCCAGTTTTGTGATTTGATCCCTTATGTTCTTAAACAGTTTCACAAGTAGTTTTTAAAAATATTATTCATACAATAATTCTAACACTTTTAGTCTTTGGTGGTCTAAATCAGTTTTTTTATCATCTATGTAAATTCATCCAAGTAGCTTGCCTTTTTGTATATTCATCTTTGATTGTGCCTTCCTTTTTTAACATTGTTTGCTTTTAACTATGGAACTTCTAAGACTTAAATGGAGAATTTCAATAGTGTTCCTGCTTACAGGACTTGTTTTTACCTTTTCTTTTTTTTATTTTATTTTATTTTTCTGAGACGGAGTCTCCCTCTGTTGCCCCCGTTGGAGTGCAGTGGCATGATCTCACTCAATGCAACCTCCACCTCCAGGATTCAAGCGATTCCCCTGCCTCAGCCTCCCGAGAAGCTGGGACTACATGTGCATGCCACCATGTCCAGCTAATTTTTTTGTATTTTTAGTAGAGATGGAGTTTCACCATGTTAGTGGGATGGTCTCCATCTCCTGATCTCGTGATCTGCCTGCCTTGGCCTCCGAAAGTGCTGGGATTACAGGCATGAGCCACCACTCCCGGCCACTTTTACCATTTTTAAGAGGTAACAAATGGAGTGATACTGATGTGTGACTACATTAGCCCTCTTAAACAATTTGAGTTCTGTCGTAAGAGTTTCTTACCTCATTGTTGCTCAAGAGTCAGTAATGCCAATAGCAATATTCTCAGGCTAACCTCCTTTTTACAGATAACCTAATGTGTGTGCTGAACATATTTGTTGGAGGACAGCCCTGGCAATATTTATCAATATCATTTAAAATAACTGGCCTCACAGAAAGACTATCATATGCACGGTATAATTGTTCTACACTATCCGTGTCTTTTAGAACGTACAGCCATACTTGATGCTGGTAGCAGGAGTTAGATGTTTAAGTTCCTGCTTTCTACAATACCTAATTCTACAATTTTTCATTTCTCAGTACCCAAAGGACTCCAGTTGTTTTTGTCACAATCATGACAATTCTGTTAGATTAATAAACTCTATTATCCTACTTCTTAAATGCTTTGGGGGGAAAAAAAGCCTACCAGCTTATTTTAAATCGAGAAAAGCAGTGAATACAGAAGTTCCTTGAGATTCATATTAACAAATTTTTAATGAAAAATATTAATTATAAAGCAACTCTAGGTTGAATTGTAGGCACACATAGTATAAAGAACTGCTAAATGAAGCCACACAGATGGTCTCTCTGAAAACTAACAGAGGATAAATTGTGTTTATTAACTTAATCTTCAAAAGGACCTTATATTCCTCATATCTTCATTTAGGTAATAATATATGTAACATTTGCAGGATGTTTCTATCTCCTGTGAATATTTTTCACCTGAAAGCCCTTTGGGAAAACAATAATTATTATAATTCACAGATTTCATGTTGACCTTGTACTTTCAACCTCTCCCTTCTCATACTCCACCATGCATTCTGTCATTTATAACAAAACTTTCATTAAGATGTACTGCATAAAAGCAATTTTTATTTCTACTACTCTACCAATATGTGTAACTTTAAATATTATTTAGGTAAATAAAGCTTCTAACTGAAATTGGAAGACTAATTGCACAAATGGCAGCAATTCAGTACAAGTCCTTCACGCATTCACTTTATCTTCATCAGCAGGAATAGCAATGAAAAATGAAAGGAGATGAAATGTTCACTTCAGAACTGATGATAATTATAAGTGAATAAAGTTGATCAGAATATTTTCATCAGAAAAGTATAGACCTTAAAGATTTGTTACACACTTTTGTCTACTGTGAATAGAATATATACTGGTGGAATAACAGAACTAATAGGGAACATAGTATTTTAAAATAGGGATCTGCCTGCATACTGAAACCATTCCATCATATGTTAGCACACTCAGTATGCCCTTTATAGATGGTGTTTCCACTGGCATATCATAACCTGAAGTAAATGAGGGAGAAATCTCTTAATTTCAAAGGCTATGCACTTATAGCAAAATGACATGAGATTACTGGGTCATTCTTAGAGTTTGCTCAAAAATGTTTTTATATTTTAATTCATTTAAACACATAGCAACCCATAATTAGTGTTGGATTTATATTATCATGCTTATTATTTCACAACTAACAAGATTTCAAGAAAAAAAAAACAGAAGTTCAAAAATCCATGAATATCACTATACAAAATGGACTGTAATATTTGAAAAGTACAAATTATTTCTCCTTCCCTGTTTTGTTTGCTAGTAGATTTTGGGAAGTGATGAGTTAGTGAATGAATTATAGTATTTGTAATTAATACTGCACTTCACTACCCCCTGTCACCTCAAATAGTAATCATTTATCTGAATATATTTCCTGGCTTAAGTTACCACTGCCTTAAAACAGGTGAAAAGTAACATACATTTTCTTAATCTAAAGAAGACTTTAACTTTGTCAATTCTTTCTTTTTGAAGAGAATTTTTATTATAAGTGAGGTTGCATATATAAAAATAGTGGGGGCATTTGTCTACGTGTTTGGAGACTGGAAAACAAGTGAAAGAGTTAGAGTATGTTCTTTTATTTAGATGATCAGATTGGTAAGTCTTCTGAAATGCAAGGCAAAAATTCAAAGGTTTTAAGTGTAACCACTAGAATTGGATTATTCTTTTTTAATTCTTTTTAGCTAGACCCAATTATTACATGAACACTGAGATAGGCATTGGAAATACATATGTATCTGTGTGTGTGTACTTATGTGACTTTGATATTTAGTTTTGGTAGTTTTTATCTTTCAAGCAGCATTCTATTTCATCTAAGATATCAAATACAAATCTGTGGGCCTAGAAATGTTTATACTCTTCATTTATTAGCATTTCAATATAGTCAGTAGTGATGGGCTCTCTTTTGTCCTTTTGTGTGTGTTATTTATTTATTTATTTTTATTTATTTTTTGAAATTGATCATTGTATCTTCCCTCTTTTATTCGGGGTTAACAGGGCTAGGGGCTTATTTTACTAATTCTTTCAATAAACCATCTTTTGAGCCAGAGAGAAAGGCCAGGTTACCTACAAAGGTAAGCCCATCATACTAACAGTGTGCCTCTCAGCAGAAACCGTACAAGCCAGAAGCAATTGGGGGCCCATATTCAACATTCTGAAAGAAAAGAATTTCCAACCTAGAATTTTGTATCTGGCCAAACTAAGCTTCATAAGTAAAGAAGGAATAAGATGCTTTTCAGAAAAGCAAATGCTGAGGGAATAAGTCACCACCAGGCCTGCCTTGAGAGAGCTCCTGAAGGAAGCACGAAATATGGAAAGGAAAAACCATTACCAGCCACTACAAAACACACTGAAGTACACTGACCAGTGACATTATGACGCAACCACACAAACAACTCTGAAAATAGCTAGCTACATCATGATGACAGGATCAAAGTCATGCATAACAATATTAACCTTTAATGTAAATGGGCTAAATGCACCAATTAAAAGACACAGAGAGCATGGCAAGCTGGACAGAGTGAAACTCCATTGGTATGCTGTCTTCAAGAGCCCCATCTCATGTTCAAAGAGACACATAGGCTCAAAATAAAGGGATGGAGGACATAGGCTCAAAATAAAGGGATGGAGGAAGATTTACCAAGCAAATGGAAAAGAGAAAAAAAAGCAGGGGTTGCAATCCTAGTATCTGATGAAATAGACTTTAAACCAACAAAGATCAAAAATTACAAAGAAGGACATTACATAATGATAAAGGGCTCAATTCAACAAGAAGAGCTAACTATCCTAAGTATATATGCACCCAATACAGCAGCACTCAGATTCATAAAGACCTTCAAAGAGACTTAGACTCTCACACAATAATAGTGGAAGACTTGAACACCCCCACTATCAATATTAGATCATTAAGACAGAAAATAAACGAAGATATTCAGGATCTGAACTCAGCTAGAGATCAAGTGGACTGGATAGATATATAGAGAACTCTCCACCCAAAAACAACAGAATATACATTCTCATGGACACACAGTACTTACTCAAAAACTGATCACATAATCTGAAGTAAAATATTCCTCAGCAAATGCAAAACAACTGAAATCATAACAGTCTCTCAGACCACAGCATAATTAAATTAGAACTCAACGTTAAGAAACTCACTCAAAACCACACAACTACAAGGAAATTAAACAGCCTGCTCCTGAATGACTCCTTGGTAAATCATGAAATTAAGGCACAAATCAAGAAGTTATTTGAAACTAAAGAGAACAAAGAGACAACATATCTGAATCTCTGGGATGCAGCTAAAGCAATGTTAAGAGGGAAATTTATGCCCTCATCAAAAAGCTGGAAAAATTTCAGGTCAAAAACCAAACATCACAACCACAAGAACTAAAGAACCAAGAGTAAACAAATCCCAAAGCTTGCAGAAGACAATAAATAAACAAGATCAAAGCAGAACTAAAGGAAAGGGAGACACAAAAAGCCTTTCAGAAAATCAACCAATCCAGGAACTGGTTTTTTGAGAAAAAAATAAAAATAAAATAAATAGATTACTACTAGCTAGACAAAGAGGAAAAGAGAGAAGAATCAAATAGACACAATCAAAAATGATAAGGGAGCTATCACTACTGGCACCACAGAAATATAAACAACCATGAGAGAATACTATAAACACCTCTATGCACATGAACTGAAATAGAACATCTAGAAGAAATGGATAAATTCCTGAACACAGACACCCTCCCAAGACTGAACCAGGAAGAAACTGAATCCCTGAATAGACCAATAACAAGTTCTGAAATTGAGGCAGTAATAAATAGCCTACCAATCAAAAAAAGCCCCGGACCAGATGAATTTACTGCTGAATTCTACCAGAGGTACAAAGAAGAGGTGGTACCATTTTTACTGAAACTATTCCAAACAATTGAAAAGAAGAGACTCCTCCCTAACTCATTTTATCAGGCCAGCATCATCCTCATTCTAAAACTTGGCATAGAAATTAAAAAAAAAAAAAAGAAAGAAAGAAAAAAAAAGAAAACTTCAGACTGATTTCCTCTATCATTTTCCTGTTTTTCAATTTTATTGCTTTCTGCTCTAATTTTAATTATATATCTTATTCTGCTTGCTTTAGGCTTAAATTGTTCTCTCTCCCTAGTTTCCTAAGGTAGAAATTTGGATTATTGATTTTAGATCTTTCTTTTTTCTTATATATGAATTTAATGTTTTAATGGAGAATAGGCCTTTGTTATGAACAATTCTCTGGCCATATTTTATATGGTTACCTTTCTATTCCCTGTGTCAGTCCATAAGGAGACCTTTCTTGACTCTATCATTGGTATCTGATGAAGTTCCCAATGGCAAATATTCATGAGTTTGGGACCTGCCCCCACCTCCATGACTTTTGTCCACTCTCAAAGGAGCCTCCAGTCATTCATTCCAATTACCATTTATATGTTCCTGCTGGTTTATGGCTTCAGGTAAGCAGATATCAACTATTAGTCTAAAATAGCCTATATCTGTAGATTTCTCAGTAGTGATTTATTGTGTGATCTCCATTCAGTAAGAATGGGAATGACAACTTCAAAACTCTTTACATGTCAAAGCTCCCCCTATTCATTTTAATCTTTTTGTTAATTATCTAATACCATCTTTGTAAAAACTGAATGCTCTCTCTATATATACACACACACACATATATATATGTGTGTGTGTGTGTATACATATATATTCTCAATATATACAATGGAAAGAAATGTCTGTCCCTACAAGTAGATACTACTACTTAATTATAACGAATAATCAGTGATCTTAGTGGGTAAGTGGTCTAGTAATTAATTACAATCAGATACAAGTGGCCATGTTTTAAGACTTATTCCCAGAAACTCATTTGTCTATTCATTCGGGCAAACCTAAAACTCCATCCTGGAAATAACCATATTTTGATAAATATTTTAATTTTAAAATTAAATTTATGAATAAATTTAGTAATAACAAAAAGATTTATTCTGTGTTGACTCCCTACCTTCTATTCCACTCCTTAGTTGTAACCTCATAACATTGGTACAGTTTTTTGATATTGTAGTGGTTGCCATGAGAACTATGTACCTTGTTTAGGTATGAGTATTATATAGATCCTACCCTATACTCACTTTCTGATGTTATAAAAGAATATCACGCTTATTCTCAGCAGGATCAATTGATAAATACAGCTCTGAATTGAAAGGAGCTTTACTTTGTCTTGAACATTCCACCAGCTTTACTTTGTCTTGAACATTCCACCAATCTACTGTATAAAAGTTCACCTATGAGAAAGGAAATTATGAAGGATTTTCTAAAATCGATCAGTTCATACTTTCTCCCGACAGTCTAAAATTGATCCCTTAACACAAGGTAAGATGAGGATAATAGCTAAACAATAGCAGGTAGATATCCAGTAGAACTTCTTTCACTGAATTGAATTTTGCTGAAATGTCCTTAACCACACTGAGGGCTATTTAAAGAAATGATGCCACATATATCATTGCTATGGGCCCTAAAATGACGCTGTTGAGAAAGATCGTGACATTGCATAATATCCTCGCCTTGGGGGCCATCTGACAAATTATTTGCATCAGGAAATGTTATGCTTTTTAGAAATTTGGTTTGGTTTCATCATATTTATTCAGAACCTAATGTAACTGACTACCTTTCCCACCTGGCTTTCATTACTATGAAGGTTGAAGTCAAATTTATACATTTCAAATCTAGCAAATATGTGCAACTCCATAGTTTTCATTTTATTACAAGTTTCAGTCATGCCTTGACCTACCCTCTTTATACTTGTTAGTTGTCTAATTTATCCTATTTTAAAAGATATTTAATATAGCATAATATGAACTTATACACCTATATGAAAAACATATGTTCAAAAATGTTTGTAATACTGTATAAGGTATTATAACTATTAAAATCTGAGATAGACGCATAAGACAGTCGAAAAAGAAAGCAATGGCCCAATTATTATAGAGAAAGTCTAGGGAGGATTTCAGGAGGAGCATCTTGACAAGTGAATAGGATTCATCTGGCTGAAGAGGGAGGCAGGCATTTCTTCCAAGGGCACAGTAAATGATAACGGGAAGCACAAGTAAGAAAGTACTTATTTCTTAACCGGGCAGAAACAACTGCATAAATGGGAGTATAAATCCTTATGCAGCGTAAACTGAAAGGAAATTCACCTCCTTTTAAAGAATGATGTCTATCAAAGCCACTCTGTTTTAGCTCACTGTGCTTGATTAAGCAAAAGCTGAATAGTAGAAGATTGAATCAGCTTACCTTGACATACTGAAACGGCTGTGTGGGAACTTAAATTCCACTATCTGAAAGGTAACAAATACATACTCATATTTCACTGGAATTGTTGAAATTTCTTATCTCTGGTATACAAATATGAAATTATTCCAATGAATTAAAGTTAGATTGGGTAATACTTTTTGATAGATTGCTAAAGTCCTGGTTTACTTTTATTCCTTTAAGTTCTACTAGTTGTGAAGCCAATGCTAAAGAAACAAAAACCATGAAAGGATAATCATTTCTCCAATTAACTTCTCTTCTTTTGTTATTTCCACACGTGTTACAAAAGCTTGTCCATTGTGAGACAAGATGCAACTTCAAACCCTCAGTTTCAGAAAGCTGTCTCATACAAAAGTAATGAATTCATAATTGTTGGATAATTCTGCCTTTAAAAGACAGAAACGTCTTCAAAGGTAGGACAAGCCTATTGAGCAGATGCAGAGATATAATGTGCTTTGAAGAAGTGGTCACCTGTCATATGTCAACCATTATATATATTGACACAAACATTGCCATATAATCCTTAAAAGGACCTTGACAGTGAGAAATTAGTAGTTCTGACTTACAAGTAAGGAAATGAATAAAGGGAGGCTAAGTGATTTGCTTAGTATAACACAGTTGATGGGTGGTAGGACAATAATTGGCACCCTTACTTTCCTCTTTAGCTTCTTCACTTTTGAGAGAAGTCACCTTGGGCACAGAATGTTAAATTACATTCTCAGAGTAAGTGGCAAAGCCAAGTTCAGTGCTTTGATCAGATGACGGTAACTGCCATAGGACAGTTGAAAGCAGATTCGAATCTGGGAGTTAAAGGTATGTGATGTTTTTCTTACTGTAACTATATAGAACACATAATCTGACTTTATCTTGATTAGGAAAATTTTGTTAGAAATGAAAATCAATGTTAGAATGAGAAATAATCTGCAAATACCTGCTCAGCCATTTTGCAGTGGATCTTAAGAAGTTAACTGATGTTAAAGGACACGTATTACAAGCAATTAAAAGAAATGCCCAACCAAAGCAGATTAATGTTTTCTTCCTGATTTAGCTTACTTTGATTTCTTTCTAGAATCTGATTGATCAGTTGTCTTTATGTGATTGGTTTTGTATTTTCTTTCCCTTCAGTTTTCCTATATAGACATTTTCCCATACAGACATTTTTCTGAAATGTCTGTATGTTCAGAGTTGGAGAGATTGTGACATAGAGAATAGAATCTAAAACATCTCTTATCAACTTATCAATTTAGTATCATATAAATATAATTTTATGTATCCTGAATTAACTAAGGAAACCATCGTTTCCCCTTCAGAACTTGCTGAACTGTCTGAAA
>NW_022323755.1:0-1552 GCF_002776525.5 Piliocolobus tephrosceles
CACCATAGCCCTCAATGAGCTCCCAAATATCACTTCGCAGAATCCAAAACAAGAGCCTTAGGAAACTCTGCCAAGAAGCAGTTTGTGGAACTCTGTGTGATGAAGTCACATATCAGAAAGCAATCTTTCAGATACCTTCCCTCTAGTTATTATATGATGATATTTCCTTTTTCACCATGGGCCCCAATTGGCTGCCAAATAATAACTTGCAGATTGTACGAAAATAGTCTTTGAAAATGCTTCTTGAGGACAAAGATTTAACTCTCTGAGTCCAATTCACAGATCACAAAGAAGTTTCTCAGAAAGCTTCTTTCCCGTTTTTCACTGAAGGTATCCCATTTACCTGCGTAGGAGTCTATTCCATCCAAGTTAGAACTTCTCAATTTCCTCAAAGACAGGGTTAGTGGCCTGCTCCATGAAACATAAGTGTAACTCTGTGAGATTAATTCACACAACACAGAGAAGTTTCTAAGAAAGCTTCTTTGCAGTTTTTCTCTGAGGACACTTGCTTTGTCACCGTAAGCTTCATTGTGCTAAGAAGAATCCCAGAGCAGATTCCAAGCAAACACTCTTAAAAAACTGATAGCTGAATAGTAAATTGTAACTCTCTGAGTTGCACTCACACACAGCAATGCAGTTCCTCAGAATGCTTCTTTCCACTTTCTGTCTGAGGATATATCCTTTTTCACCGTAGCCCTCAATGAGCTCCGAAAAATCCCTTAGCAGAATCCAAGACAACAGCCTTAGCAAACTCTGCCAAGAAGCAATGTGTGGAACTCTGTGTGATGAAGTCACATATGAGAAAGCAATCTCTCAGATAGCTTCCCTCTAGTTATTACGTGATGATATTTCCTTTTTCACCATGGGCCCCAATTGGCAGCCAATTATCAACTGGCAGATTGTACGAAAAGAGTGTTAGAAACTGCTTCTTGAGAACAAAGATATAACTCTGTGAGACGAATCCGCAGATCACAAAGAAGTTTCTCAGAAAGCTTCTTTCCCTTTTTTTCTCTGAAGATAGCCCTTTTACCTGCGTAGGACTCCATGCCATCCAGGTTAGAACTTCTCAATTTCCTCTAAGACAGGGTTAGTGGCCTGCTCCATGAAACATAAGTGTAACTCTGTGAGATGAATTCACACATCACAGAGAAGTTTCTAAGAAAGCTTCTTTGCAGTTTTCCTCTGAGGACACTTTCTTTGTCACCGTAAGCTTCATTGCGCTAAGAAGAATCCCATAGCAGATTCCAAGTAAACTCTCTTAGCAAACTGATAGCTGAAGAGAAAAGTGTAACTCTGTCAGTTGCACTCACACACAGCAATGCAGTTTCTCAGAATGCTTCTTTCCACTTTCTGTGTGAGGATATATCCTTTTTCACCGTAGCCCTCAATGAGCTCCCAAATTTCCCTTAGCAGAATCCCAGACAACAGCCTTAGTAAACTCTGCCAAGAAGCAATGTGTGGAACTCTGTGTGATGGAGTCACATATCAGAAAGCAATCTCTCAGATAGCTTCCCTCTAGTTATTATGTGATGATATTTCCTTTTTCACCCTG
>NW_022323756.1:0-1700 GCF_002776525.5 Piliocolobus tephrosceles
GTTGTCTTGGATTCTGCTAAGGGATATTTCGGAGCTCATTGAGGGCTGCGGTGAAAAAGGATATATCCTCAGACAGAAAGTGGCAAGAAGCATTCTGAGAAACTTCATTGTTATGTGTGAGTGCAACTCACAGAGTTACACTTTTCTCTTCAACTATCAGTTTGTTAAGACAGTTTGCTTGGAATCTGCTATGGGATTTTTCTTATCACAATGAAGCTTACGGTGACAAAGCAAGTGTCTTTAGAGGAAAACTGGAAAGAAGTTTTCTTAGAAATTTCTCGGTAATGTGTGAATTAATCTCACAGAGTTACAGTTTTGTTTCATGGAGCAGGCCACTAACCTTGTCTTAGAGGAAATTGAGAAGTTCTATCTTGGATGGCATACAGTCCTACGCAGGTAAATGGGATATCTTCAGTGAAAAACGGGAAAGAAGCTTTCTGAGAAACTTCTTTGTGATCTGTGAATTCGACTCACAGAGTTACATCGTTGTCCTCAAGAAGCAGTTTCTAAGACTCTTTTCGTACAATGTGCAAGTTGATATTTGGCTGCCAATTGGGGCCCTTGGTGAAAAAGGCAATAACATTATATAATAACTAGAGGGAAGCTATCTGAAAGATTGCTTTCTGCTATGTGACTTCATCACACAGAGTTCCACACATTGCTTCTTGGCAGAGTTTGCTAAGGCTGTTGTCTTGGATTCTGCTAAGAGATATTTGGGAGCTCATTGAGGGCTACGGTGAAAAAGTATATATCCTCAGACAGAAAAGGCAAGAAGCTTGTTAAGAGAGTTTGCATGGAATCTGCTGTGGGATTCTTCTTAGCACAATGAAGCTTACGGTGACAAAGCAAGTGTCCTCAGAGGAAAACTGCGAAGAAGCTTTCTTGGAAACTTCTCTGTGATGTGTGAATTAATCTCACAGATTTACACTTATGTTTCATGGAGCAGGCCACTAACCCTGTCGTAGAGGAAAATGAGAAGTTCTAACTTGGATGGCCTAGAGTCCTACGCAGATAAATGGGATATCTTCAGTGAAAAACGGGAAAGAAGCTTTCTGAGAAACTTCTTTGTGATCTGGGAATTCGTCTCACAGAGTTACATCGTTGTCCTCAAGAAGCAGTTTCTAAGACTCTTTTCGTACAATCTGCAAGTTGATATTTGGCTGCCAATTGAGGCCCATGGTGAAAAAGGAAATATCATCATATAATAACTAGAGGGAAGCTATCTGAAAGATTACTTTCTGATATGTGACTTCATCACACAGAGTTCCACACATTGCTTCTTGGCAGAGTTTGCTAAGGCTCTTGTTTTGGATTCTGCGAAGAGATATTTGGGAGCTCATTGAGGGCTATGGTGAAAAAGGATATATCCTCAGACAGAAAGTGGCAAGAAGCATTCTGAGAAACTGCATTGCTGTGCGTGAGAACAACTCACAAAGTTACACTTTTCTCTTCAGCTATCAGTTTGCTAAGGCAGTTTGCTTGGAATCTGCTATGGCATTCTTCTTAGCGCAATGAAGCTTACGGTGACAAAGCAAGTGTCCTCAGAGGAAAACTGCAAAGAAGCTTTCTTAGAAACTTCTCTGTGTTTTCTGAATTAATCTCACAGAGTTACACTTATCTTTCATGGAGCAGGCCACTAACCCTGTCTTTGATGAAATTGAGAAGTTCTAACTTGGATGGCATAGAGTCCTACGCAGTTA
>NW_022323757.1:0-1019 GCF_002776525.5 Piliocolobus tephrosceles
TTTTCGTACAATCTGCAAGTTGATATTTGGCAGCCAATTGGGGCCCATGGTGAAAAATGAAATATCATCATATAATAACTTGAGGGAACCTATCTGAAAGATTGCTTTCTGATATGTGACTTCATCACACAGAGTTCCACACATTGCTTCTTGGCAGAGTTTGCTAAGGCTGTTGTCTTCTATTCTGTGAAGTGATATTTGGGAGCTCATTGAGGGATATGGTGAAAAAGGATATATCCTCAGACAGAGAGTGGCAAGAAGCATTCTCAGAAACTGCATTGTTGTGCGTGAGAGCAACTCACAAAGTTACACTTTTCTCTTCAGCTATCAGTTTGCTAAGGCAGTTTGCTTGGAATCTGCTCTGGGATTCTTCTTAGCCCAATGAAGCTTACGGTGACAAAGCAACTCTCCTCAGAGGAAAACTGGAAAGAAGCTCTCTTAGAAACTTCTCTGTGATGTGTGAATTCATCTCACAGAGTTACACTTATGTTTCATGGAGCGGGCCACTAACACTGTCTTTGAAGAAACTGAGAAGTTGTAAATTGGATGGCATAGAGGTCGACGATGGTAAAGGGTATATCATCAGTGAAAACCGGGAAAGAAGCTTTCTGAGAAACTTCTTTGTGTTCTATGAATTCGTCTCACAGAGTTGCAGGTTTGTCCTCAAGAAGCAGTTTCTAACATTCTTTTTGTACAATGTGCAAGATGATATTTGGTAGCTATTGGGGCCCAGGGTGAAAAAGGAAATATCATCACATAATAACTGGACGGAAGCTATCTGAGAGATTGCTTTCTGATATGTGACTTCATCACACAGAGTTCCACACATTGCTTCTTGGCAGAGTTTGCTAAGGCTGTTGTTTTGGATTCTGCGAAGTGATATTTCGGAGCTCATGGATGGCTATGGTGAAAAAGGATATATCCTCAGACAGAAAGTGGCAAGAAGCATTCTGAGAAACTGCATTGTTGTGTGTGAGTGCAACTCACAGAGTTACACTTTTCTCTTCAGCTATCGGTTT
>NW_022323758.1:0-1700 GCF_002776525.5 Piliocolobus tephrosceles
TAACTGCGTAGGACTCTATGCCATCCAAGTTAGAACTTCTCAATTTCATCAAAGACAGGGTTAGTGGCCTGCTCCATGAAAGATAAGTGTAACTCTGTGAGATTAATTCAGAAAACACAGAGAAGTTTCTAAGAAAGCTTCTTTGCAGTTTTCCTCTGAGGACACTTGCTTTGTCACCGTAAGCTTCATTGCGCTAAGAAGAATGCCATAGCAGATTCCAAGCAAACTGCCTTAGCAAACTGATAGCTGAAGAGAAAAGTGTAACTTTGTGAGTTGTTCTCACGCACAGCAATGCAGTTTCTCAGAATGCTTCTTGCCACTTTCTGTCTGAGGATATATCCTTTTTCACCATAGCCCTCAATGAGCTCCCAAATATCTCTTCGCAGAATCCAAAACAAGAGCCTTAGCAAACTCTGCCAAGAAGCAATGTGTGGAACTCTGTGTGATGAAGTCACATATCAGAAAGTAATCTTTCAGATAGCTTCCCTCTAGTTATTATATGATGATATTTCCTTTTTCACCATGGGCCTCAATTGGCAGCCAAATATCAACTTGCAGATTGTACGAAAAGAGTCTTAGAAACTGCTTCTTGAGGACAACGATGTAACTCTGTGAGACGAATTCCCAGATCACAAAGAAGTTTCTCAGAAAGCTTCTTTCCCGTTTTTCACTGAAGATATCCCATTTATCTGCGTAGGACTCTAGGCCATCCAAGTTAGAACTTCTCATTTTCCTCTACGACAGGGTTAGTGGCCTGCTCCATGAAACATAAGTGTAAATCTGTGAGATTAATTCACACATCACAGAGAAGTTTCCAAGAAAGCTTCTTCGCAGTTTTCCTCTGAGGACACTTGCTTTGTCACCGTAAGCTTCATTGTGCTAAGAAGAATCCCACAGCAGATTCCATGCAAACTCTCTTAACAAGCTTCTTGCCTTTTCTGTCTGAGGATATATACTTTTTCACCGTAGCCCTCAATGAGCTCCCAAATATCTCTTAGCAGAATCCAAGACAACAGCCTTAGCAAACTCTGCCAAGAAGCAATGTGTGGAACTCTGTGTGATGAAGTCACATAGCAGAAAGCAATCTTTCAGATAGCTTCCCTCTAGTTATTATATAATGTTATTGCCTTTTTCACCAAGGGCCCCAATTGGCAGCCAAATATCAACTTGCACATTGTACGAAAAGAGTCTTAGAAACTGCTTCTTGAGGACAACGATGTAACTCTGTGAGTCGAATTCACAGATCACAAAGAAGTTTCTCAGAAAGCTTCTTTCCCGTTTTTCACTGAAGATATCCCATTTACCTGCGTAGGACTGTATGCCATCCAAGATAGAACTTCTCAATTTCCTCTAAGACAAGGTTAGTGGCCTGCTCCATGAAACAAAACTGTAACTCTGTGAGATTAATTCACACATTACCGAGAAATTTCTAAGAAAACTTCTTTCCAGTTTTCCTCTAAAGACACTTGCTTTGTCACCGTAAGCTTCATTGTGATAAGAAAAATCCCATAGCAGATTCCAAGCAAACTGTCTTAACAAACTGATAGTTGAAGAGAAAAGTGTAACTCTGTGAGTTGCACTCACACATAACAATGAAGTTTCTCAGAATGCTTCTTGCCACTTTCTGTCTGAGGATATATCCTTTTTCACCGCAGCCCTCAATGAGCTCCGAAATATCCCTTAGCAGAATCCAAGACAAC
>NW_022323759.1:0-1019 GCF_002776525.5 Piliocolobus tephrosceles
AAACCGATAGCTGAAGAGAAAAGTGTAACTCTGTGAGTTGCACTCACACACAACAATGCAGTTTCTCAGAATGCTTCTTGCCACTTTCTGTCTGAGGATATATCCTTTTTCACCATAGCCATCCATGAGCTCCGAAATATCACTTCGCAGAATCCAAAACAACAGCCTTAGCAAACTCTGCCAAGAAGCAATGTGTGGAACTCTGTGTGATGAAGTCACATATCAGAAAGCAATCTCTCAGATAGCTTCCGTCCAGTTATTATGTGATGATATTTCCTTTTTCACCCTGGGCCCCAATAGCTACCAAATATCATCTTGCACATTGTACAAAAAGAATGTTAGAAACTGCTTCTTGAGGACAAACCTGCAACTCTGTGAGACGAATTCATAGAACACAAAGAAGTTTCTCAGAAAGCTTCTTTCCCGGTTTTCACTGATGATATACCCTTTACCATCGTCGACCTCTATGCCATCCAATTTACAACTTCTCAGTTTCTTCAAAGACAGTGTTAGTGGCCCGCTCCATGAAACATAAGTGTAACTCTGTGAGATGAATTCACACATCACAGAGAAGTTTCTAAGAGAGCTTCTTTCCAGTTTTCCTCTGAGGAGAGTTGCTTTGTCACCGTAAGCTTCATTGGGCTAAGAAGAATCCCAGAGCAGATTCCAAGCAAACTGCCTTAGCAAACTGATAGCTGAAGAGAAAAGTGTAACTTTGTGAGTTGCTCTCACGCACAACAATGCAGTTTCTGAGAATGCTTCTTGCCACTCTCTGTCTGAGGATATATCCTTTTTCACCATATCCCTCAATGAGCTCCCAAATATCACTTCACAGAATAGAAGACAACAGCCTTAGCAAACTCTGCCAAGAAGCAATGTGTGGAACTCTGTGTGATGAAGTCACATATCAGAAAGCAATCTTTCAGATAGGTTCCCTCAAGTTATTATATGATGATATTTCATTTTTCACCATGGGCCCCAATTGGCTGCCAAATATCAACTTGCAGATTGTACGAAAA
>NW_022323760.1:0-1237 GCF_002776525.5 Piliocolobus tephrosceles
TCAGACAGAAAGTGGCAAGAAGCATTCTGAGAAACTGCATTGCTGTGTGTGAGTGCAACTCACAGAGTTACACTTTTCTCTTCAGCTATCAGTTTGCTAAGGCAGTTTGCTTGGAATCTGCTATGGGATTCTTCTTAGCACAATGAAGCTTACGGTGACAAAGCTAGTGTCGTCAGAGGAAAACTGGAAAGAAGCTTTCTTAGAAACTTCTCTGTGATGTGTGAATTAATCTCACAGAGTTACGCTTATGTTTCATGGAGCAGGCCACTAACCCTGTTTTTGTGGAAATTGAGAAGTCCTAACTTGGATGGCATAGAGTCCTACGCAGGTAAATGGGATATCTTCAATGAAAAACGGGAAAAAAGCTTTCTGAGAAACTTCTTTGTGATGTGTGAATTTGACTCACAGAGTTACATCTTTGTACTCAAGAAGCAGTTACAAAGACTCTTTTCGTACAATCTGCAAGTTGATATTTGGCAGCCAATTGGGGCCCATGGTGAAAAAGGAAATATCATCATATAATAACTAGAGGGAAGCTATCTGAAAGATTGCTTTCTGATATGTGACTTCATCACACAGAGTTCCACACATTGCTTCTTGGCAGAGTTTGCTAAGGCTGTTGTCTTGGATTCTGCGAAGTCATATTTGGGAGCTCATTAAGGGCAATGGTGAAAAAGGGTATATCCTCAGACAGAAAATGGCAAGAAGCATTCTGAGAAACTGCATTGCTGTGCGTGAGAGCAACTCACAAAGTTACACTTTTCTCCTCAGCTATCAGTTTGCTAAGACAGTTTGCTTGGAATCTGCTCTGGGATTCTTCTTAGCGCAATGAAGCTTACGGTGACAAAGCAAGTCTCCTCAGAGGAAAACTGGAAAGAAGCTCTCTCAGAAACTTCTCTGTGATGTGTGAATTCTACTCACAGAGTTACACTTATTTTTCATGGAGCACGCCACTAACACTGTCTTTGAAGAAACTGAGAAGTTCTAACTTGGATGGCATAGAGGTCGACGCTGGTAAAGGGGATATCTTCAGTGAAAACCAGGAAAGAAGCTTTCTGAGAAACTTCTTTGTGATCTGTGAATTCGTCTCACAGAGTTACATTATTGTCCTCTAGAAGCAGTTTCTAACACTCTTTTCGTACAATGTGCAAGTTGATATTTGGCAGCCAATTGGGGCCCATGTTGAAAAAGGAAATATCATCACATAATAACTAGAGGGAAGCTATCTGAGAGATTG
>NW_022323761.1:0-1237 GCF_002776525.5 Piliocolobus tephrosceles
CAATCTCTCAGATAGCTTCCCTCTAGTTATTATGTGATGATATTTCCTTTTTCAACATGGGCCCCAATTGGCTGCCAAATATCAACTTGCACATTGTACGAAAAGAGTGTTAGAAACTGCTTCTAGAGGACAATAATGTAACTCTGTGAGACGAATTCACAGATCACAAAGAAGTTTCTCAGAAAGCTTCTTTCCTGGTTTTCACTGAAGATATCCCCTTTACCAGCGTCGACCTCTATGCCATCCAAGTTAGAACTTCTCAGTTTCTTCAAAGACAGTGTTAGTGGCGTGCTCCATGAAAAATAAGTGTAACTCTGTGAGTAGAATTCACACATCACAGAGAAGTTTCTGAGAGAGCTTCTTTCCAGTTTTCCTCTGAGGAGACTTGCTTTGTCACCGTAAGCTTCATTGCGCTAAGAAGAATCCCAGAGCAGATTCCAAGCAAACTGTCTTAGCAAACTGATAGCTGAGGAGAAAAGTGTAACTTTGTGAGTTGCTCTCACGCACAGCAATGCAGTTTCTCAGAATGCTTCTTGCCATTTTCTGTCTGAGGATATACCCTTTTTCACCATTGCCCTTAATGAGCTCCCAAATATGACTTCGCAGAATCCAAGACAACAGCCTTAGCAAACTCTGCCAAGAAGCAATGTGTGGAACTCTGTGTGATGAAGTCACATATCAGAAAGCAATCTTTCAGATAGCTTCCCTCTAGTTATTATATGATGATATTTCCTTTTTCACCATGGGCCCCAATTGGCTGCCAAATATCAACTTGCAGATTGTACGAAAAGAGTCTTTGTAACTGCTTCTTGAGTACAAAGATGTAACTCTGTGAGTCAAATTCACACATCACAAAGAAGTTTCTCAGAAAGCTTTTTTCCCGTTTTTCATTGAAGATATCCCATTTACCTGCGTAGGACTCTATGCCATCCAAGTTAGGACTTCTCAATTTCCACAAAAACAGGGTTAGTGGCCTGCTCCATGAAACATAAGCGTAACTCTGTGAGATTAATTCACACATCACAGAGAAGTTTCTAAGAAAGCTTCTTTCCAGTTTTCCTCTGACGACACTAGCTTTGTCACCGTAAGCTTCATTGTGCTAAGAAGAATCCCATAGCAGATTCCAAGCAAACTGCCTTAGCAAACTGATAGCTGAAGAGAAAAGTGTAACTCTGTGAGTTGCACTCACACACAGCAATGCAGTTTCTCAGAATGCTTCTTGCCACTTTCTGTCTGA
>NW_022323762.1:0-2614 GCF_002776525.5 Piliocolobus tephrosceles
GCATAGAGTCCTACGCAGGTAAAAGGGATATCTTCAGAGAAAAACTGAAAATACGCTTTCTGAGAAACTTCTTTGTGATCTGTGAATTCGTCTCACAGAGTTACATCTTTGTCCTCAAGAAGCAGTTTCTAACCCTCTTTTCGTACAATGTGCAAGTTGATATTTGGCAGCCAATTGGGACCCATGGTGAAAAAGGAAATATCATCACATAATAACTAATGGGAAGCTCTCTGAGAGATTGCTTTCTAATATGTCACTTCATCACACAGAGTTCCACACATTGCTTCTTGGCAGAGTTTACTAAGGCTGTTGTCTTGGATTCTGCTAAGGGATATTTGGGAGCTCATTGAGGGCTACGGTGAAAAAGGATATATCCTCAGACAGAAAGTGGAAAGAAGCATTCTGAGAAACTGCATTGCTGTGCGTGAGAGCAGCTCACAAAGTTACACTTTTCTCTTCAGCTATCAGTTTGCTAAGGCAGTTTGCTTGGAATCTGCTATGGCATTCTTCATACCGCATTGAAGCTTACGGTCACAAAGCAAGTCTCCTCAGAGGAAAACTGGAAAGAAGCTCTCTTAGAAACTTCTCTGTGATGTGTTAATTCATCTCACAGAGTTACACTTATGTTTCATGGAGCAGGCCACTAACACTGTCTTTGAGGAAACTGAGAAGTTCTAACTTGGATGGCATAGAGGTCGACGCTGGCAAAGGGGATATCATCAGTGAAAACCGGGAAACAAACTTTCTGAGAAACTTCTTGTGATCTGTGAATTCGTCTCATAGTTTTACATCTTTGTCCTGAAGAAGCAGTTTCTAACACTCTTTTCGTACAATGTGCAAGTTGATATTTGACAGCCAATTGGGGCCCATGGTGAAAAAGGAAATATCATCACATAATAACTAGAGGGAAGCTATCTGAGAGATTGCTTTCTGATATGTGACTTCATCACACAGAGTTCCACACATTGCTTCTTGCCAGAGTTTGCTAAGGCTGTTGTCTTGGATTCTCCTAAGGGATATTTCGGAGCTCATTGAGGGCTACGGTGAAAAAGGATATATCCTCAGACAGAAAGTGGCAAGAAGCATTCAGAGAAACTGCATTGCTGTGTTCGAGTGCAACTCACAGTGTTACACTTTTCTCTTCAGCTATCAGGTTGCTAAGAGAGTTTTCTTGGATTCTGCTATGGGATTCTTCTTAGCTCAATGAAGCTTACCGTGAGAAAGTGTCCTCAGAGGAAAACTGCAAAGAAGCTTTCTTAGAAACTTCTCTGTGATGTGTGAATTCATCTCACAGAGTTACCCTTACGTTTCATGGAGCAGGCCACTAACCCTGTCTTTGAGGAAATTGCGAACTTCTAACTTGGATGGCATAGAGTCCTACGCAGGTAAAAGGAATATCTTCAGAGAAAAACTGGAAGGACGCTTTCTGAGAAACTTCTTTGTGATCTGTGAATTCGTCTCACAGAGTTACATCTTTGTCCTCAAGAAGCAGTTTCTAACACTCTTTTCGTACAATGTGCAAGTTGATATTTGGCAGCCAATTGGGGCACAGGGTGAAAAAGGAAATATCATCACATAATAACTAGAGGGAAGCTATCTGAGAGATTGCTTTCTGATATGTGACTTCATCACACAGAATTCCACACATTGCTTTTTGGCAGAGTTTGCTAAGGCTGTTGTCTTGCATGCTGCGAAGTGATATTTGGGAGCTCATTGACGGTTATGGTGAAAAAGGATATATCCTCAGACAGAAAGTGGCAAGAAGCATTCTGAGAAACTGCATTGCTGTGTGTGAGTGCAACTCACAGAGTTACACTTTTCTCTTCAGCTATCAGTTTGCTAAGGCAGTTTGCTTGGAATCTGCTATGGGATTCTTCTTAGCACAATGAAGCTTACGGTGACAAAGCAAATGTCGTCAGAGGAAAACTTCAAAGAAGCTTTCTTAGAAACTTGTCTGTGATGTGTGAGTTAATCTCACGGAGTTACACTTATGTTTCATGGAGCAGGCCACTAACCCACTCTTTGTGGAAATTGAGAAGTTCTAACTTGGATGGCATAGAGTCCTACGCAGGTAAATGGGATATCTTCAGTGAAAAACGGGAAAGAAGCTTTCTGAGAAACTTCTTTGTGATCTGTGAATTCGTCTCACAGAGTTACATCTTTGTCCTCAAGAA
Organism: Piliocolobus tephrosceles; assembly: GCF_002776525.5. Taxonomy (NCBI): domain Eukaryota; kingdom Metazoa; phylum Chordata; class Mammalia; order Primates; family Cercopithecidae; genus Piliocolobus; species Piliocolobus tephrosceles. The sequence goes on from NW_022323762.1 coordinate 2,175, forward strand.
GCAGTTTCAAAGACTCTTTTCGTACAATCTGCAAGTTGATATTTGGCAGCCAATTGGGGCCCAGGGTGAAAAAGGAAATATCATCACATAATAACTAGAGGGAAGCTATCTGAGAGATTGCTTTCTGATATGTGACTTCAACACACAGAGTTCCACACATTGCTTCTTGGCAGAGTTTGCTAAGGCTGTTGTCTTGGATTCTGCTAAGGGATATTTCGGAGCTCATTGAGGGCTACGGTGTGAAAGGATATAGCCTCAGAAAGAAAGTGGCAAGAAGCATTCTGAGAAACCGCATTGCTGTGTGTGAGTGCAACTCACAAAGTTACACTTTTCTCTTCAGCTATCAGTTTGCTAAGACAGTTTGCTTGGAATCTGCTCTGGGATTCTTCTTAGCGCAATGAAGCTTACGGTGACAAAGCAAGTCTCCTCAGAGGAAAACT
>NW_022323763.1:0-1619 GCF_002776525.5 Piliocolobus tephrosceles
TTTTCGTACAATCTGCAAGTTGATATTTGGCAGCCAATTGGGGCCCAGGGTGAAAAAGGAAATATCATCACGTAATAACTAGAGGGAAGCTATCTGAAAGATTGCTTTCTGATATGTGACTTCATCACACAGAGTTCCACACATTGCTTCCTGGCAGAGTTTGCTAAGGCTGTTGTCTTGGATTCTGCGAAGTGATATATGGGAGCTCATTGAGGACTATGGTGAAAAAGGATATATCCTCAGACAGAAAGTGGCAAGAAGCATTCTCACAAACTGCATTGCTGTGCGTCAGAGCAACTCACAAAGTTACACTTTTCTCTTCAGCTATCAGTTTGCTAAGGCAGTTTGCTTGGAATCTGCTCTGGGATTCTTCTTAACCCAATGAAGCTTACGGTGACAAAGCAAGTCTCCTCAGAGGAAAACTGGAAAGAAGCTCTCTCAGAAACTTCTCTGTGATGTGTGAATTCATCTCACAGAGTTACACTTCTGTTTCATGGAGCGGGCCACTAACACTGTCTTTGAAGAAACTGAGAAGTTCTAACTTGGATGGCATAGAGGTCGACGCTGGTAAAGGGGATATCATCAGTGAAAACCAGGAAAGAAGCTTTCTGAGAAACTTCTTTGTGATGTGTGAATTCGAATCACAGAGTTACATCTCTGTCCTCAAGAAGCAGTTTCAAAGACTCTTTTCGTACAATCTGCAAGTTGATATTTGGCAGCCAATTGGGGCCCATGGTGAAAAAGGAAATATCATCATATAATAACTAGAGGGAAGCTATCTGAAAGATTGCTTTCTGATATGTGACTTCATCACACAGAGTTCCACACATTGCTGCTTGGCAGAGTTTGCTAAGGCTGTTGTCTTGGATTCTGTGAAGTGATATTTGGGAGCTCATTGAGGGCTATCGTGAAAAAGGATATATCCTCAGACAGAGGGTGGCAAGAAGCATTCTCAGAAACTGCATTGTTGTGCGTGAGAGCAACTCACAAAGTTACACTTTTCTCTTCAGCTATCCGTTTGCTAAGGCAGTTTGCTTGGAATCTGCTATGGGATTCTTCTTAGCGCAATGAAGCTTAAGGTGACAAAGCAAGTCTCCTCAGAGGAAAACTGGAAAGAAGCTCTCTTAGAAACTTCTCTGTGATGTGTGAATTCATCTCACAGAGTTACACTTATGTTTCAAGGAGCGGGCCACGAACACTGTCTTTGAAGAAACTGAGAAGTTCTAAATTGGATGGCATAGAGGTCGACGATGGTAAAGATTATATCATCAGTGAAAACCGGGAAAGAAGCTTTCTGAGAAACTTCTTTGTGATCTATGAATTCGTCTCACAGAGGTGCAGGTTTGTCCTCAAGAAGCAGTTTCTAACACTCTTTTCGTACAATGTGCAAGTTGATATTTGGTAACCAATTGGGGCCCAGGGTGAAAAAGGAAATATCATCACATAATAACTAGACGGAAGCTATCTGAGAGATTGCTTTCTGATATGTGACTTCATCACACAGAGTTCCACACATTGCTTCTTGGCAGAGTTTGCTAAGGCTGTTGTTTTAGATTCTGCGAAGTCACATTAAGGATCTCATTGAGGGCTATGGTGAAAAAGGATATATCCTCAGACAG
>NW_022323764.1:0-1403 GCF_002776525.5 Piliocolobus tephrosceles
AACTTGGATGGAATAGACTCCTACGCAGGTAAATGGGATATCTTCAGCGAAAAACGGGAAAGAAGCTTTCTGAGAAACTTCTTTGTGATCTGTGAATTGGACTCACAGAGTTAAATCTTTGTCCTCAAGAAGGAGTTTCAAAGACTCTTTTCGTACAATCTGCAAGTTATTATTTGGCAGCCAATTGGGGCCCATGGTGAAAAAGGAAATATCATCATATAATAACTAGAGGGAAGCTATCTGAAAGATTGCTTTCTGATATGTGACTTCATCACACAGATTTCCACACATTGCTTCTTGGCAGAGTTTGCTAAGGCTGTTGTTTTGGATTCTGCGAAGTCATATTTTGGAGCTCGTTGAGGGCTATGGTTGAAAAGGATATATCCTCAGACAGAAAGTGGCAAGAAGCATTCTGAGAAACTGCATTGCTGTGCGTGAGAGCATCTCACAAAGTTACACTTTTCTCTTCAGCTATCAGTTTGCTAAGGCAGTTTGCTTGGAATCTGCTCTGGGATTCTTCATACCGCATTGAAGCTTACGGTCACAAAGCAAGTCTCCTCAGAGGAAAACTGGAAAGAAGCTCTCTTAGAAACTTCTCTGTGATGTGTGAATTCATCTCACAGAGTTACACTTATGTTTCATGGAGCAGGCCACTAATACTGTCTTCTAAGAAACTGAGAAGTTCTAACTTAGATGGCATAGAAGTCGACGCTGGTAAAGGGGATATCATCAGTGAAAACCGGGAAAGAAGCTTTCTCAGAAACTTCTTTGTGATCTGTGAATTCGTCTCACAGAGATACATCTTTGTCCTCCAGAAGCAGTTTCTAACCCTCTTTTCGTACAATGTGCAAGTTGATATTTGGCAGCCAATTGGGACCCATGGTGAAAAAGGAAATATCATCACATAATAACTAATGGGAAGCTCTCTGAGAGATTGCTTTCTGATATGTGACTTCATCACACAGAGTTCCACACATTGCTTCTTGGCAGAGTTTACTAAGGCTGTTGTCTTGGATTCTGCTAAGGGATATTTGGGAGCTCATTGAGGGCTATGGTGAAAAAGGATATATCCTCAGACAGAAAGTGGAAAGAAGCATTCTGAGAAACTGCATTGCTGGGTGTGAGTGCAACTCACAGAGTTACACTTTTCTCTTCAGCTATCAGTTTGCTAAGGCAGTTTGCTTGGAATCTGCTATGGCATTCTTCATACCGCATTGAAGCTTACGGTGACAAAGCAAGTGTCCTCAGAGGAAAACTGCAAAGAAGCTTTCTTAGAAACTTCTCTGTGTTTTGTGAATTAATCTCACAGAGTTACACTTATCTTTCATGGAGCAGGCCACTAAACCTGTCTTTGAGGAAATTGAGAAGTTCTAACTTGGATGGCATAGAGTCCTACGCAGTTA
>NW_022323765.1:0-1069 GCF_002776525.5 Piliocolobus tephrosceles
GGCACCTGCTCCACCCACTGCCACACCCTCAAACTTCCCCATACCCCGTGCAGGGTCCAGCAGCAGCCCTGATTGTATGGTATGACCTTGGTGGTGAGATCAGGCATGCACAGCTTGGCGCAGACTACGGGATCAGAATCTCTCCCCAGCAACGTGGCCATGGGGTCTCTGAACAGAGGACGAGCAACCACAGACTGCAGGGCTGCTAGCAGCCAAGTGCACAGAGAGGCAGAGGTGGGGAGAAGGGAGCAGAGCTGGGGCCGCATGACCCAGGAAGCAGGGCAACCTGAAGGAGACCCCAAGCAGGGGTCCCGTGGGCTTTCCGATGTCTGGTCCTGCTGAGGCCTGGCTGCCCTTGTGATCATGAGCCGGCAACCTACAGTCACTACAGCCCTGTCCTTCTGGTCTCCTCTTGGGTCCTGCCTCTGCACAGCCTGTAGCCAGGCTCAGGCTGGGATACATACGGACCCTAAGGCAGGCTTTCTTACACTTTCCACGGAAATTCTCCAGCTGATAGAAGAAGTGAACACCCCAAGCTGGGGCCACATTCTCAAGTGGTCTGTAAAATTTTTGCAAGGTTTGTGGTTCATCTAAAATATTCATAATTTCAAAATGGAAATCTTGATATTTAGGGAGATATTTCACATAGCCCGAAGGGCTCCTCCTTCTCCAGGGTTGGGTCAAAGTCCTGTGTCCAGAAGCCCCCTGGTCAGCAGTCCTCTTGGCTTCCCCGACCACCCTGTGTCCAGCCTGCATGGGCCCTTCAGTCCTGGGGCCATGGTGAGGCTGGGTGCCTGGGCCTGGCACCATCTAGACACCCCTTGGGGGTCCAGCAATGTTCAAGCTACATCTCTAACCCCCTGACTTCTGCCTTCTCTACCTCCCTGCCCACTCCCTCATTCAGAGACACTGAGCGTCACCTCTTAGGAGTTTCCATCTTAATACAAGTTGGAAGAGAGTTTCATTTCAGGCCACTGTTTCCCACTGTGTCAGTCCATTTGGGCTGCTCTAAAGAAACTACCACAAACTGTATAATTTTTAAACAACAGGAATCTATTTTAAACAGTTC
>NW_022323766.1:0-3258 GCF_002776525.5 Piliocolobus tephrosceles
GGTGACAAAGCAAGTCTCCTCAGAGGAAAACTGGAAAGAAGCTCTCTTAGAAACTTCTTTGTGATGTGTCAATTCATCTCACAGATTTACACTTATGTTTCATGGAGCAGGCCACTAACCCTGTCTTTGAAGAAACTGAGAAGTTCTAACTTGGATGGCATAGAGGTCGACACTGGTAAAGGGGATATCATCAGTGAAAACCGGGAAAGAACCTTTCTGAGAAACTTCTTTGTGATCTATGTATTCGTCTCACAGAGTTACAGGTTTGTCCTCAAGAAGCAGTTTCTAACACTCTTTTCTTACCATCTGCAAGTTGATATTTGGCAGCCAATTGGGGCCCAGGGTGAAAAAGGAAATATCATCACATAATAACTAGACGGAAGCTATCTGAGAGATTGCTTTCTGATATGTGACTTCATCACACAGAGTCCACACATTGCTTCTTGGCAGAGTTTGCTAAGGCTGTTGTCTTGGATTCTGCGAAGTGATATTAGGGAGCTCATTGACGGCTATGGTGAAAAAGGATATATCCTCAGACAGAAAGTGGCAAGAGGCATTCTGAGAAACTGCATTGCTGTGCGTGAGTGCAACTCACAGAGTTACACTTTTCTCTTCAGCTATCAGTTTGTTAAGAGAGTTTGCTTGGAATCTGCTCTGGGATTCTTCTTAGCACAATGAAGCTTACGGTGACAAAGCAAATGTCGTCAGAGGAAAACTGCAAAGAAGCTCTCTTAGAAACTTCTCTGTGATGTGTCAATTCATCTCACAGATTTACACTTATGTTTCATGGAGCAGGACACTAACACTGTCTTTGAAGAAACTGAGAAGTTCTAAATTGGATGGCATAGAGGTCGACGATGGTAAAGGGTATATCATCAGTGAAAACCAGGAAAGAAGCTTTCTGACAAACTTCTTTGTGATCTGTGAATTCGTCTCACAGAGTTGCAGGTTTGTCCTCAAGAAGCAGTTTCTAACACTCTTTTCGTACAATGTGCAAGTTGATATTTGGTAGGCAATTGGGGCCCAGGGTGAAAAAGAAATATCATCAGAAAATAACTAGAGGGAAGCTCTCTGAGAGATTGCTTTCTGATATGTGACTTCATCACACAGAGTTCCACACATTGCTTCTTGGCAGAGTTTGCTAAGGCTGTTGTTTTGGATTCTGCGAAGTGATATGTGGGAGCTCATTGACGGCTATGGTGAAAAAGGATATATCCTCAGACAGAAAGTGGCAAGAAGCATTCTGAGAAACTGCATTGCTGTGCGTGAGAGCAACTCACAAAGTTACACTTTTCTCTTCAGCTATCAGTTTGCTAAGGCAGTTTACTTGGATTCTGCTCTGGGCTTCTCCTTAGCGCAATGAAGCTTACGGTGACAAAGCAAGTCTCCTCAGAGGAAAACTGGAAAGAAGCTCTCTCAGAAACTTCTCTGTGATGTGTGAATTCATCTCACAGAGTTACACTTATGTTTCATGGAGCAGGCCACTAACACTCTCTTTGTAGAAACTGAGAAGTTCTAACTTGGATGGCATAGAGGTCGACGCTGGTAAAGGGGATATCATCAGTGAAAACCAGGAAAGAAGCTTTCTGAGAAACTTCTTTGTGATCTGTGAATTCGTCTCACAGAGTTACTTCTTTGTCCTCAAGAAGCAGTTTCTAACACTCTTTTCGTAGAATGTGCAAGTTGATATTTGGCAGCCAATTGGGGCCCAGGGTGAAAAAGGAAATATCATCACATAATAACTAGAGGGAAGCTATCTGAGAGATTGCTTTCTGATATGTGACTTCATCACACAGAGTTCCTCACATTGCTTCTTGGCAGAGTTTGCTAAGGCTGTTGTTTTGGATTCTGCGAAGTGATATTTGGGAGCTCATTGAGGGCTATGGTGAAAAAGGATATATCCTCAGACAGAAAGTGACAAGAAGCATTCTGAGAAACTGCATTGCTGTGTGTGAGTGCACCTCACAGAGTTACACTTTTCTCTTCAGCTATCAGTTTGCTAAGGCAGTTTGCTTGGAACCTGCTATGGGATTCTTCTTAGCACAATGAAGCTTACGGTGACAAAGCAAGTGTCATCATAGGAAAACTGGAAAGAAGCTTTCGTAGAAACATCTCTGTGATCTGTGAATTGATCTCACAGAGTTACAATTATGTTTCATGAAGCAGGCCACTAACCCTCTCTTTGAGGCCACTAACCCTGTCTTTGAGGAAATTGAGAAGTTCTAACTTGGATGGCACAGAGTCCTACGCAGGTAAATGTGATATCTTCAGTGAAAAACGGGAAAGAAGCTTTCTGAGAAACTTCTTTGTGATCTGTGAATTCGATTCACAGAGTTACATCTTTGTCCTCAAGAAGCAGTTTCAAAGACTCTTTTCGTACAATCTGCAAGTTGATATTTGGCAGCCAATTGGGGCCCATGGTGAAAAAGGAAATATCATCATGTAATAACTAGAGGGAAGCTATCTGAAAGATTGCTTTCTGATATGTGACTTGATCACACAGAGTTCCACACATTGCTTCTTGGCAGAGTTTGCTAAGGCTGTTGTTTTGGATTCTGCGAAGTCATATTTGGGAGCTCATTGAGGGCTATGGTGAAAAAGGATATATCCTCAGACAGAAAGTGGCAAGAAGCATTCTGAGAAACTGCATTGCAGTGCATGAGAGCAACTCACAAAGTTACACTTTTCTCTTCAGCTATCAGTTTGCTAAGGCAGTTTGCTTGGAATCTGCTCTGGGATTCTTCTTAGGGCAATGAAGCTTACGGTAACAAAGCAAGTCTCCTCAGAGGAAAACTGGAAAGAAGCTCTCTCAGAAACTTCTCTGTGATGTGTGAATTCATCTCACAGAGTTACACTTATGTTTCATGGAGCACGCCACTAACACTGTCTTTGAAGAAACTGAGAAGTTCTAACTTGGATGGCATAGAGGTCGACGCTGGTAAAGGGGATATCATCAGTGAAAACCAGGAAAGAAGCTTTCTGAGAAACTTCTTTGTGATCTGTGAATTCGTCTCACAGAGTTACTTCTTTGTCCTCAACAGGGAGTGTCTAGCACGCTGTTTGGACAACGGCGAAGTGATATTTGGGAGCCCATTGAGGGCTATGGTGAAAAAGGATATATCCTCAGACAGAAAGTGGCAAGAAGCATTCTGAGAAACTGCATTGCTGTGTGTGAGTGCAACTGACAGAGTTACACTTTTCTCTTCAGCTGTCAGTTTCTTAAGAGAGTTTGCTTGGAATCTGCTATGGGATTCTTCT
>NW_022323767.1:0-4840 GCF_002776525.5 Piliocolobus tephrosceles
TTGGATTCTGCGAAGTGATATTTGGGAGCTCATTGAGGGCTATGGTGGAAAAGGATATATCGTCAAACAGAAAGTGGCAAGAAGCATTCTGAGAAACTGCATTTCTGTGTGTGAGTGCACCTCACAGAGTTTCACTTTTCTCTTCAGCTATCAGTTTTCTAAGACAGTTTGCTTGGAATCTGCTATGCGATTCTTCTTAGCCCAATGAAGTTTACGGTGACAAAGCAAGTGTCCTCAGAGGAAAACTGGAAAGAAGCTTTCCTAGAAATTTCTCTGGGGTGTATGATTTCATCTCACAGATTTACACTTATGTTTCATGGAGCAGACCATTAACACTGTCTTTGAGGAAACTGAGAGTTCTAACTTGGATGGCATAGAGGCCTACGCTGGTAAAGGGGATATGACCAGTTAAAAATGGAAAAGAAACTTTCTAAGAAACTTCTTTGTGATCCGTGAATTCGTATCACAGAGTTACATCATTCTCTTGAAGATGCACTTTGCTAACACTGTTTTCGTACAATCCGCAAGTTGATATTTGGCAGCCCATTGGGGCCCATGGTGAAAAAAGAAATATAATCACATAATAACTAGAGGGAAGCGATCTGACAGATTGCTTTCTGATATGTGACTTCATCACGCAGAGTTCCACACATTGCTTCTTGGCAGAGTTTGCTAAGGCTGTTGTCTTGGATTCTGAGAAGGGATATTTGGGAGCTCATTGAGGGCTACGGTGAAAAAGGATATATCCTCAGATAGAAAGTGGCAAGAAGCATTCTGAGAAACTGCATTACTGTGCGTGAGAGCAACTCACAGAGTTACACTTCTCTTCAGCTATCAGTTTGCTAAGACAGTTTGCTTGGAATCTGCTATGGGATTCTTCTTAGCGCAATGAAGCTTACGTTGACAAAGCAAGTGTCCTCAGAGGAAACCTGGAAAAAAGCTCTCTTAGAAACTTCTCTGTGATGTGTGAATTCATCTCTCAGAGTTACACTTATGTTTCACGGAGCAGGCCACTAACACTATCTTTGAAAAAACTGAGAAGTTCTAACTTGGAGGGCCTAGAGGTCTACGCTGGTAACGGGGATATCATCAGTTAAAAACGGGAAAGAAGCTTTCTGAGAAACTTCTTTGTGATTTGTGAATTCGTCTCACAGAGTTACATTTTGGCCTCAAGAAGCAGTTTGCTAAAACTCTTTTCGTACAATGTGCAAGTTGATAGTTTGCAACCAATTGGGGCCCATGATGAAAAAGGAAATATCATCATATAATAACTAGAGGGAAGCTTTCTGAGAGACTGCTTTCTGATATGTGACTTCATCACACAAAGTTCCACACATTGCTTCTTGGAAGACTTTGCTAAGGCTGTTGTCTTGGATTCTGCGAAGTGATATTTGGGAGCTCATTGAGGGCTATGGTGAAAAAGGATATATCCTCAGACAGAAAGTGGCAAGAAGCATCCTGAGAAACAGCAATGCTGTGCGTGAGAGCAACTCACAGTGTTACACTTTTCTCTTCAGCTATCATTTTGCTAAGACAGTTTGCTTGGAATCTGCCGTGGGATTCTTCTTAGCGCAATGAAGCTAACGGTGACAAAGCAAGTGTCCTCAGAGGAAAACTGGAAAGAAGCTTTCTTAGAAACTTCTCTGTGATGTGTGAATTCATCTCACAGAGTTACACTTATGTTTCATGGAGCAGGCCACTAACACTGTCTTTGAGGAAACTGAGAAGTTCTAACTTGGATGGCATAGAGGGCTACGCCGGTAAAGGGGATATCATCAGTTAAAAACGGGAAAGAAGATTTCTGAGAAACTCTTTGTGATCTGTGAATTCGTCTCACAGAGTTACATCTTTGTCCTCAAGAAGCCGTTTGCTAACACTCTTTTCATACAATGTGCAAGTTGATATTTGGCAGCCATTTGGGGCCCATGGTGAAAAAGGATATATCATCACATAATAACTAGAGGGAAGCTATGTGAGACATTGCTTTCTGATACGTGACTTCATCACACAGAGTTATACACATTGCTTCTTGGCAGAGTTTGCTAAGGCTGTTGTCATAGATTCTGCGAAGGGAAATTTGGGAGCTCTTTGAGGGCTACGGTGAAAAAGGATATATCCTCAGACAGAAAGTGGCAAGAGGCAATATGAGAAATTGCATTGCTGTGCGTGAGAGCAACTCACAGAGTTACACTTTTCTCTTCAGCTATCAGTTTGCTAAGACAGTTTGCTGGGAATCTGCTATGGGATTGTTCTTAGCGCAATGAAGCTTACTGTGACAAAGCAAGTGTCCTCAGAGGAAAACTGGAAAGAAACTTCCTTAGACACTTCTCTGTGATGTGTGTATTCATCTCACAGAGTTACACTTATGTTTCATGGAGCAGGCCACTAACACTGTCTTTGAGGAAACTGAGAAGTTTTAACTTGGATGGCATAGAGGCCTACGCTGGTAAAGTGTATAACATCAGTGAACAAAGGGAGAGAAGCTTTCTAAGAAACTTGTTTGTGATCTGTGAATTCGACTCACAGAGTTACATCTTTGTCCTCAAAAAGCAGTTTCTTAACCTCTTTTCGTACAATCTGCAAGTTGATATTTGGCAGCCTTTTGGGGCCCATGGTGAAAAAGGAAATATCATCATATAATAACTAGAGGGAAGCTATCTGAACGATTGCTTTCTGATATATGACTTCATCACACAGAGTTCCACACATTGCTTCTTGTCAGAGTTTGCTAAGGCTGTTGTTTTGGATTCTACGAAGGGATATTTGGTAGCTCATTGAGGGCTATGGTGAAAAACGATAAATCCTCAGACAGAAAGTGGCAAGAAGCATTATGAGAAACTGCATTGCTGTGCGTGAGAGCACCTCACAGAGTTACACTTTTCTGTTCAGCTCGCAGTTTTCTAAGACAGTTTCCTTGGAATCTGCTATGCTATTCTTCTTAATGTAATGAAGCTTACGGTGACAAAGCAACGCTCCTCAGAGGAAAACTGGAAAGAAGCTCTCTTAGGAACTTCTCTGTGATGTGTGAATTCATCTCGCAAAGTTACACTTATGTTTCATGGAGCATGCCACTAACACTGTCTTTGAGGAAACTGAGAAGTTCTAACTTGAATGGCATAGAGGCCTTCGCTGGTAAAGGAGATATCATCAGTGAAAAACGGGAAAGAAGCTTTCTGAGAAACTTATTTGTGATCTGTGAACTCGGCTCACAGAGTTACATCTTTGTCCTCAGGAATCAGTTTCTAAAACTCTTTTCGTACATTCTGCAAGTTGATATTTGGCAGCCAATTGGGGCCCATGGTGAAAAAGGAAATATCATCACATAATAACTAGAGGGAAGCTATCTGAGTGATTGCTTCCTGATATGTGACTTCATCACACAGAGTTCCACACATTGCTTTTTGGCAGAGTTTGCTAAGGCTGTTGTCTTGGATTCTGCGAAGTGATATTTGGGAGCTCATTGAGAGCTATGGTGAAAAAGGATATATCCTCAGACAGAAAGTGACAAGACGCATTCTGAGAAACTGCATTGCTGTGAGTGAGTGCTACTCACAGAGTTACACTTTTCTCTTCAGCTATCAGTTTGCTAAGACAGTTTGCCTGGAATCTGCTATGCGGTTCTTCTCAGCGCAATGAAGCTTACGGTGACAAAGCAAGTGTCCTCAGAGGAAAACTGGAAAGAAGCTTTCTTAGAAACTTCTCTGTGATGTGTGAATTCATCTCACAGAGTTACACTTATGTTTCATGGAGCAGGCCACAAAAACTGTCTTTGAGGAAACTGAGAAGTTATAACTTGGATGGCATAGAGGCCTACGCTGGTAAAGGCTATATTATCAGAGAAAAACGGGAAAGAAGCTTTCTGAGAAACTTCATTGTCAATTCGACTCACAGAGTCACATCTTTCTCCTCAAGAAGCTGTTTGCTAACACTCTTTTCATACAATCTGCAAGTAGATATTTGGCAGCCAATTGGGGCCCATGGTGAAAAAGGAAATATCATCACAAAATAACTAGAGGTAAGCTATTTGAGAGATTGCTTTCTGATATGTGACTTCATCACACAGACTTCCACACATTGCTTTTTGGCAGAGTTTGCTAAGGCTCTTGTCTTGGATTCTGCGAAGGGATATTTGGGAGCTCATTGAGGACTATGGTGAAAAAGGATATATCCTCAGACAGAAAGTGGCAAGAAGCATTCTGAGAAACTGCATTGCTGTGTGTGAATGCAACTCACAGAGTCACACTTTTCTCTTCAGCTATCAATTTGCTAGGAGACTTTGCTTGGAATCTGCTATGGGATTCTTCTTAGCGTAATGAAGCTTACGGTGAGAAAGCAAGTGTCCTCAGAGGAAACTGTAAAGAAGCTTTCTTAGAAACTTCTCTGTGATGTCTGAATTCATCTCACAGAGTTACACTTATGTTTCATGGAGCAGGCCACTAACACTGTCTTTGAGGAAACTGAGAAGTTCTAACATGGATGGTATAGAGGCCTACGCTGGTAAAGGGTATATCATCAGTGAAAAACGGGAGAGAAACTTTCTGAGAAACTTCTTTGTGATCTGTGGATTCGTCTCACAGAGTTACATCTTTGTCCTCAAGATGCAGGTTGCTAACACTCTTTTCGTACAATCTGCAAAGTTGATATTTGGCAGCCAATTGGGGCCCATGGTGAAAAAGGAAATATCATCACATAAAAACTAGAGGGAAGCTACCTGAGAGATTGCTTTGTCATATGTGACTTCCTCACACAGAATTCCACACATTACTTCTTGTCAGAGTTTGCTAAGGCTGTTTTTTTGGATTCTGCGAAGTGATATTTGGGAGCTCATTGAGGACTATGG
>NW_022323768.1:0-1412 GCF_002776525.5 Piliocolobus tephrosceles
AACTTGGATGGAATAGACTCCTACGCAGGTAAATGGGATATCTTCAGTGAAAAACGGGAAAGAAGCTTTCTGAGAAACTTCTTTGTGATCTGTGAATTGGACTCACAGAGTTAAATCTTTGTCCTCAAGAAGGAGTTTCAAAGACTCTTTTCGTACAATCTGCAAGTTATTATTTGGCAGCCAATTGGGGCCCATGGTGAAAAAGGAAATATCATCATATAATAACTAGAGGGAAGCTATCTGAAAGATTGCTTTCTGATATGTGACTTCATCACACAGAGTTCCACACATTGCTTCTTGGCAGAGTTTGCTAAGGCTGTTGTTTTGGATTCTGCGAAGTCATATTTTGGAGCACGTTGAGGGCTATGGTTGAATAGGATATATCCTCAGACAGAAAGTGGCAAGAAGCATTCTGAGAAACTGCATTGCTGTGCGTGAGAGCAACTCACAAAGTTACACTTTTCTCTTCAGCTATCAGTTTGCTAAGGCAGTTTGCTTGGAATCTGCTCTGGGATTCTTCATACCGCATTGAAGCTTACGGTCACAAAGCAAGTCTCCTCAGAGGAAAACTGGAAAGAAGCTCTCTTAGAAACTTCTCTGTGATGTGTGAATTCATCTCACAGAGTTACCCTTATGTTTCATGGAGCAGGCCACTAATACTGTCTTCGAAGAAACTGAGAAGTTCTAACTTAGATGGCATAGAGGTCGACGCTGGTAAAGGGGATATCATCAGTGAAAACCGGGAAAGAAGCTTTCTGAGAAACTTCTTTGTGATCTGTGAATTCGTCTCACAGACATACATCTTTGTCCTCAAGAAGCAGTTTCTAACACTCTTTTCGTACAATGTGCAAGTTGATATTTGGCAGCCATTTGGGGCCCATGGTGAAAAAGGAAATATCATCACATAATAACTAGAGGGAAGCTATCTGAGAGATTGCTTTCTGATATGTGACTTCATCACACAGAGTTCCACACATTGCTTCTTGCCAGAGTTTGCTAAGGCTGTTGTCTTGGATTCTCCTAAGGGATATTTCGGAGCTCATTGAGGGCTATGGTGAAAAAGCATATATCCTAAGACAGAAAGTGGCAAGAAGCATTGAGAGAAACTGCATTGCTGTGTGTGAGTGCAACTCACAGAGTTACACTTTTCTCTTCAGCTATCAGTTTGCTAAGAGAGTTTGCTTGGATTCTGCTATGGGATTCTTCTTAGCGCAATGAAGCTTACGGTGACAAAGTGTCCTCAGAGGAAAACTGCAAAGAAGCTTTCTTAGAAACTTCTCTGTGATGTGTGAATTCATCTCACATAGTTACCCTTATGTTTCATGGAGCAGGCCACTAACCCTGTCTTAGAGGAATTTGCGAACTTCTAACTTGGATGGCATAGAGTCCTACGCAGGTAAAAGGGATATCTT
>NW_022323769.1:0-2263 GCF_002776525.5 Piliocolobus tephrosceles
GTGAGTGCAACTCACAGAGTTACACTTTTCTCTTCAGCTATCGGTTTGTTAAGAGAGTTTGCTTGGAATCTGCTATGGGATTCTTCTAAGCACAATGAAGCTCATGGTGACAAAGCAAATGTCGTCAGAGGAAAACTGCAAAGAAGTTTTCTTAGAAACTTCTCTGTGATGTGTGAATTCATCTCACAGAGTTACACTTATGTTTCATGGAGCAGGCCACTAACCCTGTCTTTGTGGAAATTGAGAAGTTCTAACTTGGAGGGCATAGAGTCCTACGCAGTTAAATGAGATATCTTTAGTGAAAAACGGGAAAGAAGCTTTCTGAGAAACTTCTTTGCGATCTGTGAATTCGACTCACAGAGTTACATCTTTGTACACAAGAAGCGGTTTCAAAGACTCTTTTCGTACAATCTGCAAGTTGATATTTGGCAGCCAATTGGGGCCCATGCTGAAAAAGGAAATATCATCATATAATAACTAGAGGGAAGCTATCTGAGAGATTGCTTTCTCATATGTGACTTCATCACACAGAGTTCCACACATTGCTTCTTGACAGAGTTTGCTAAGGCTGTTGTTTTGGATTCTGCGAAGTGATATTTGGGAGCTCATTGACAGCTATGGTGAAGAAGGATATATCCTCAGACAGAAAGTGGCAAGAAGCATTCTGAGAAACTGCATTGCTGTGCGTGAGAGCAACTCACAAAGTTACACTTTTGTCCTCAGCTATCAGTTTGCTAAGGCAGTTTGCTTGGAATCTGCTCTGGGATTCTTCTTAGCGCAATGAAGCTTTCGGTGACAAACAAGTCTATTCAGAGGAAAACTGGAAAGAAGCTCTGTTAGAAACTTCTCTGTGATGTGTGAATTCATCTCACAGAGTTACACTTATGTTTCATGGAGCAGGCCACTAACACTGTCTTTGAAGAAACTGAGAAGTTCTAACTTGGATGGCATAGAGGTCGACGCTGGTAAAGGGTATATCATCAGTGAAAACCAGGAAAGAAACTTTCTGAGAAACTTCTTTGTGATCTGTGAATTCGTCTCACAGAGTTACATCTTTGTCCTCAAGAAGCAGTTTCTAACACTCTTTTCGTACAATGAGCAAGTTGATATTTGGCAGCCAATTGGGGCCCACGGTGAAAAAGGAAATATCATCACATAATAACTAGAGGGAAGCTATCTGAGAGATTGCTTTCTGATATGTGACTTCATCACACAGAGATCCTCACATTGCTTCTTGGCAGAGTTTGCTAAGGCTGTTGTTTTGGATTCTGCGAAGTGATATTTGGGAGCTCATTGACGGCTATGGTGAAAAAGGATAAATCCTCAGACAGAAAGTGACAAGAAGCATTCTGAGAAACTGCATTGCTGTGTGTGAGAGTACCTCACAGAGTTACATTTTCTCTTCAACTATCAGTTTGTTAAGAGACTTTGCTTGGAATCTGCTATGGGATTCTTCTTAGCACAATGAAGCTTACGGTGACAAAGCAAGTGTCGTCAGAGGAAAACTGGAAAGAAGCTCTGTTAGAAACTTCTCTGTGATGTGTGAATTCATCTCACAGAGTTACACTTATGTTTCATGGAGCAGGCCACTAACGCTGTCTTTGAAGAAACTGAGAAGTTCTAACTTGGATGGCATAGAGGTCGACGCTGGTAAAGGGGATATCAAAAGTGAAAACCGGGAAAGAAGCTTTCTGAGAAACTTCTTTGTGATCTGTGAATTCGTCTCACAGAATTACATTATTGTCCTCAAGAAGCAGTTTCTAACACTCTTTTCGTACAATGTGCAAGTTGATATTTCGCAGCCAATTGGGGCCCATGGTGAAAAAGGAAATATCATCACATAATAACTAGAGGGAAGCTATCTGAGAGATTGCTTTCTGATATGTGACTTTATCACACAGAGTTCCACACATTGATTCTTGGCAGAGTTTGCTAAGGCTGTTGTTTTGGATTCTGCGAAGTGATATATGGGAGCTCTTTGACGGCTATGGTGAAAAAGGATATATCCTCAGACATAAAGTGGCAAGAAGCATTCTGAGAAACTGCGTTGCTGTGCGTGAGAGCAACTCACAAAGTTACACTTTTCTCTTCAGCTATCAGTTTGCTAAGGCAGTTTACTTGGAATCTGCTCTGGGATTCTTCTTAGCGCAATGTAGCTTACGGTGACAAAGCAAGTCTCCTCAGAGGAAAACTGGAAAGAAGCTCTCTCAGAAACCTCTCTGTGATGTGTGAATTCATCTCACAGAGTTACACTTATGTTTCA
>NW_022323770.1:0-1619 GCF_002776525.5 Piliocolobus tephrosceles
CAGACAGAAAGTGGCAAGAAGCATTCTCAGAAACTGCATTGCTGTGCGTGAGTGCAACTCACAGTTACACTTTTCTCTTCAGCTATCAGTTTGCTAAGGCAGTTTGCTTGGAATCTGCTCTGGGATTCTTCTTAGCGCAATGAAGCTTACGGTGACAAAGCAAGTGTCGTCAGAGGAAAACTAGAAAGAAGCTCTCTTAGAAACATCTCTGTGATGTTTGAATTCATCTCACAGAGTTACACTTATGTTTCATGGAGCAGACCATTAACACTGTCTTTGAAGAAACTGAGAAGTTCTAACTTGGATGGCATAGAGGTCGACGCTGGTAAAGGGGATATCATCAGTGAAAACCGGGAAAGAAACTTTCTGAGAAACTTCCTTGCGATCTGTGAATTCGTCTCACAGAGTTACATCTTTGTCCTTAAGAAGCAGTTTCTAACACTCTTTTCAAACAATGTTGAAGTTGATATTTGAAAGCCAATTGGGGCCCATGGTGAAACAGGAAATATCATCACATAATAACTAGAGGGAAGCTATCTGAGAGATTGCTTTCTGATATGTGACTTTATCACACAGAGTTCCACACATTGCTTCTTGGCAGAGTTTGCTAAGGCTGTTGTCTTGGATTCTGCTAAGGGATATTTCGGAGCTCATTGAGGGATACGGTGAAAAAGGATATATCCTCAGACAGAAAGTGGCAAGAAGCATTCTGAGAAACTGCATTGCTGTGTGTGAGTGCAACTCACAGAGTTACACTTTACTCTTCAGCTATCAGTTTGTTAAGAGAGTTTGCTTGGAATGTGCTATGGGATGCTTTTTAGCACAATGAAGCTTACGGTGACAAAGCAAATGTCGTCAGAGGAAAACTGCAAAGAAACTTTCTTACAAACTTCTCTGTGATGTGTGAATTAATCTCACAGAGTTACACTTATGTTTCATGGAGCAGGACACTAACCCTGTCTTTGCGGAAATTGAGAAGTTCTAACTTGGATGGCATAGAGTCCTACGCATGTAAATGGGATATCTTTAGTGAAAAACGGGAAAGAAGCTTTCTGAGAAACTTCTTTGTGATCTATGAATTCGTCTCACAGAGTTGCAGGTTTGTCCTCAAGAAGAAGTTTCTAACACTCTTTTCGTACAATGTGCAAGTTGATATTTGGTAGCCAATTGGGGCCCAGGGTGAAAAAGAAATATCATCACAAAATAACTAGAAGGAAGCTATCTGAGAGATTGCTTTCTGATATGTGACTTCATCACACAGAGGTCCACACATTGCTTCTTGGCAGAGTTTGCTAAGGCTGTTGTTTTGGATTCTGCGAAGTCATATTTGGGAGCTCATTGACGGCTATGGTGAAAAAGGATATATCCACAAACAGAAAGTGGCAATAAGCATTCTGAGAAACTGCATTGCTGTGTGTGAGTGCACCTCACAGAGTTACACTTTTCTCTTCAGCTATCAGTTTGCTAAGGCAGTTTGCTTGGAATCTGTTATGGGATTCTTCTTAGCAAAATGAAGCTTACGGTGACAAAGCAAGTGTCGTCAGAGGAAAACTGGAAAGAAGCTCCGTTTGAAACTTCTCTGTGATGTGTGAATTCATCTCACAGAGTTACACTTATGT
>NW_022323771.1:0-1174 GCF_002776525.5 Piliocolobus tephrosceles
CAGACAGAAAGTGGCAAGAAGCATTCTCAGAAACTGCATTGCTGTGCTTGAGTGCAACTCACAGAGTTACACTTTTCTCTTCAGCTATCAGTTTGCTAAGGCAGTTTGCTTGGAATCTGCTCTGGGATTCTTCTTAGCGCAATGAAGCTTACGGTGACAAAGCAAGTCTCCTCAGAGGAAAACTGGAAAGAAGCTCTCTTAGAAACTTCTCTGTGATGTGTCAATTCATCTCACAGATTTACACTTATGTTTCATGGAGCAGGCCACTAACACTGTCTTTGAAGAAACTGAGAAGTTCTAAATTGGATGGCATAGAGCTCGACGATGGTAAAGGGTGTATCATCAGTGAAAACCAGGAAAGAAGCTTTCTGAGAAACGTCTTTGTGATCTATGAATTCGTCTCACAGAGTTGCAGGTTTGTCCTCAAGAAGCAGTTTCTAACACTCTTTTCGTACAATGTGCAAGTTGATATTTGGTAGCCAATTGGGGCCCAGGGTGAAAAAGAAATATCATCAGAAAATAACTAGAGGGAAGCTCTCTGAGAGATTGCTTTCTGATATGTGACTTCATCACACAGAGTTCCACACATTGCTTCTTGGCAGAGTTTGCTAAGGCTGTTGTTTTGGATTCTGCGAAGTCATATTTGGGAGCTCATTGACGGCTATGGTGAAAAAGGATATATCCACAGACAGAAAGTGGCAAGAAGCATTCTGAGAAACTGCATTGCTGTGTGTGAGTGCACCTCACAGAGTTACACTTTTCTCTTCAGCTATCAGTTTGCTAAGGCAGTTTGCTTGGAATCTGCTATGGGATTCTTCTTAGCACAATGAAGCTTACGGTGACAAAGCAAGTGTCGTCAGAGGAAAACTGGAAAGAAGCTCTCTTTGAAACGTCTCTGTGATGTGTGAATTCATCTCACACAGTTACACTTATGTTTCATGGAGCAGGCCACTAACCCTGTCTTTGAGGAAATTGAGAAGTTCTAACTTGGATGGCATAGAGTCCTACGCAGGTAAATGGGATATCTTCAGTGAAAAACGGGAAAGAAGCTTTCTGAGAAACTTCTTTGTGATCTGTGAATTCGACTCACAGAGTTACATCTTTGTCCTCAAGAAGCAGTTTCTAACACTCTTTTCGTACAATCTGCAAGTTGATATTTGGCAGCCAATTGGGG
>NW_022323772.1:0-2035 GCF_002776525.5 Piliocolobus tephrosceles
GTTGTCTTGGATTCTGCTAAGGGATATTTCGGAGCTCATTGAGGGCTACGGTGAAAAAGGATATATCCTCAGACAGAAAGTGGCAAGAAGCATTCTGAGAAAATTCATTGTTATGTGTGAGTGCAACTCACAGAGTTACACTTTTCTCTTCAACTATTAGTTTGTTAAGACAGTTTGCTTGGAATCTGCTATGGGATTTTTCTTAGCACAATGAAGCTTACGGTGACAAAGCAAGTGTCCTCACAGGAAAACTGGAAAGAAGCTTTCTTAGAAATTTCTCGGTGATGTGTGAATTAATCTCACAGAGTTACACTTTTGTTTCATGGAGCAGGCCACTAATCTTGTCTTAGAGGAAATTGAGAAGTTCTATCTTGGATGGCATACAGTCCTACGCAGGTAAGTGGGATATCTTCAGTGAAAAACGGGGAAGAAGCTTTCTGAGAAACTTCTTTGTGATCTGTGAATTCGTCTCACAGAGTTACATCGTTGTCCTCAAGAAGCAGTTTCTAAGACTCTTTTCGTACAATCTGCAAGTTGATGTTTGGCTGCCAATTGGGGCCCGGTGAAAAAGGAAATATCATTATATAATAACTAGAGGGAAGCTATCTGAAAGACTGCTTTCTGATATGTGACTTCATCACACAGAGTTCCACACATTGCTTCTTGGCAGAGTTTGCTAAGGCTGTTGTTTTGAATTCTGCGAAGTGATATTTGGGAGCTCATTGAGGGCTATGGTGAAAAAGGATATATACTCAGACAGAAAGTGGCAAGTGGCATTCTGAGAAACTGCATTGCTGTGCGTGAGAGCAACTCACAAAGTTACACTTTTCTCTTCAGCTATCAGTTTGCTAAGGCATTTTGCTTGTAATCTGCTCTGGGATTCTTCTTAGCGCAATGAACCTTACGGTGACATAGCAAGTGTTCTCAGTGGAAAACTGCAAAGAAGCTTTCTTAGAAACTTCTCTGTGATGTGTGAATTAATCTCACAAATTTACACTTTTGTTTCATGGAGCAGACCACTAACCCTGTCTTTGAGGAAATTGAGAAGTTCTAACTTGGATGGCATAGAGTCCTACGAAGGTAAATGGGATTTCTTCAATGAAAAACGGGAAAGAAGCTTTCTGAGAAACTACTCTGTGATCTGTGAATTCGACCAACAGAGTTACATCGTTTTCCTCAAGAAGCAGTTTCTAAGACTCTTTTCGTACAATCTGCAAGTTGATATTTGCCTGCCAATGGGGGCCACAGTGAAAAAGGAAATATCATTATATAATAACTAGAGGGAAGCTGTCTGAAAGATTGCTTTCTGATATGTGACTTCATCACACAGAGTTCCACACATTGATTCTTGGCAGAGTTTGCTAAGGCTGTTGTCTTGGATTCTGCTAAGGGATATTTGGGAGCTGATTGAGGGCTACGGTGAAAAAGGATATATCCTCAGACAAAAAAGGCAAGAAGCTTGTTAAGAGAGT
This sequence comes from Piliocolobus tephrosceles, assembly GCF_002776525.5. Taxonomy (NCBI): domain Eukaryota; kingdom Metazoa; phylum Chordata; class Mammalia; order Primates; family Cercopithecidae; genus Piliocolobus; species Piliocolobus tephrosceles. The sequence goes on from NW_022323772.1 coordinate 1,473, forward strand.
TTGCATGGAATCTGCTGTGGGATTCTTCTTAGCACAATGAAGCTTATGGTGACAAAGCAAGTGTCCTCAGAGGAAAACTGCAAAGAAGCTTTCTTGGAAACTTCTCTGTGATGTGTGAATTAATCTCACAGATTTACACTTTTGTTTCATGGAGCAGGCCACTAACTCTGTCTTTGAGGAAATTGAGAAGTTCTAACTTGGATGGCATAGAGTCCTACGCAGGTAAATGGGATATCTTCAGTGAAAAGCGGGAAAGAAGCTTTCTGAGAAACTTCTTTGTGATCTGTGAATTCGTCTCACAGAGTTACATCTTTTTCCTCAAGAAGCAGTTTCTAAGACTCTTTTCGTACAATCTGCAAGTTGGTATTTGGCAGGCAATTGGGGCCCATGGTGAAAAAGGAAATATCATCATATAATAACTAGAGGGAAGCTATCTGAAAGATTGCTTTCTGATATGTGACTTCATCACACAGATTTCCACACACTGCTTCTTGTCAGAGTTTGCTAAGGCTGTTGTTTTGGATTCTGCGAAGTGATATTTGGGAGCTCATTGAGGACTATGG
>NW_022323773.1:0-2614 GCF_002776525.5 Piliocolobus tephrosceles
AGTTTTCCTCTGAGGAGACTTGCTTTGTCACCGTAAGCTTCATTGCGCTAAGAAGAATCCCAGAGCAGATTCCAAGCAAACTGTCTTAGCAAACTGATAGCTGAAGAGAAAAGTGTAACTTTGTGAGTTGCACTCACACACAGCAATGCGGTTTCTCAGAATGCTTCTTGCCACTTTCTTTCTGAGGCTATATCCTTTCACACCGTAGCCCTCAATGAGCTCCGAAATATCCCTTAGCAGAATCCAAGACAACAGCCTTAGCAAACTCTGCCAAGAAGCAATGTGTGGAACTCTGTGTGTTGAAGTCACATATCAGAAAGCAATCTCTCAGATAGCTTCCCTCTAGTTATTATGTGATGATATTTCCTTTTTCACCCTGGGCCCCAATTGGCTGCCAAATATCAACTTGCAGATTGTACGAAAAGAGTCTTTGAAACTGCTTCTTGAGGACAAAGATGTAACTCTGTGAGACGAATTCACAGATCACAAAGAAGTTTCTCAGAAAGCTTCTTTCCCGTTTTTCACTGAAGATATCCCATTTACCTGCGTAGGACTCTATGCCATCCAAGTTAGAACTTCTCAATTTCCACAAAGAGTGGGTTAGTGGCCTGCTCCATGAAACATAAGTGTAACTCCGTGAGATTAACTCACACATCACAGACAAGTTTCTAAGAAAGCTTCTTTGAAGTTTTCCTCTGACGACATTTGCTTTGTCACCGTAAGCTTCATTGTGCTAAGAAGAATCCCATAGCAGATTCCAAGCAAACTGCCTTAGCAAACTGATAGCTGAAGAGAAAAGTGTAACTCTGTGAGTTGCACTCACACACAGCAATGCAGTTTCTCAGAATGCTTCTTGCCACTTTCTGTCTGAGGATATATCCTTTTTCACCATAACCGTCAATGAGCTCCCAAATATCACTTCGCAGCATGCAAGACAACAGCCTTAGCAAACTCTGCCAAAAAGCAATGTGTGGAATTCTGTGTGATGAAGTCACATATCAGAAAGCAATCTCTCAGATAGCTTCCCTCTAGTTATTATGTGATGATATTTCCTTTTTCACCCTGTGCCCCAATTGGCTGCCAAATATCAACTTGCACATTGTACGAAAAGAGTGTTAGAAACTGCTTCTTGAGGACAAAGATGTAACTCTGTGAGACGAATTCACAGATCACAAAGAAGTTTCTCAGAAAGCGTCCTTCCAGTTTTTCTCTGAAGATATTCCTTTTACCTGCGTAGGACTCTATGCCATCCAAGTTAGAAGTTCGCAATTTCCTCAAAGACAGGGTTAGTGGCCTGCTCCATGAAACGTAAGGGTAACTCTGTGAGATGAATTCACACATCACAGAGAAGTTTCTAAGAAAGCTTCTTTGCAGTTTTCCTCTGAGGACACTTTCTCACGGTAAGCTTCATTGAGCTAAGAAGAATCCCATAGCAGAATCCAAGAAAACTCTCTTAGCAACCTGATAGCTGAAGAGAAAAGTGTAACACTGTGAGTTGCACTCGAACACAGCAATGCAGTTTCTCTGAATGCTTCTTGCCACTTTCTGTCTGAGGATATATCCTTTTTCACCGTAGCCCTCAATGAGCTCCGAAATATCCCTTAGGAGAATCCAAGACAACAGCCTTAGCAAACTCTGGCAAGAAGCAATGTGTGGAACTCTGTGTGATGAAGTCACATATCAGAAAGCAATCTCTCAGATAGCTTCCCTCTAGTTATTATGTGATGATATTTCCTTTTTCACCATGGGCCCCAATTGGCTGTCAAATATCAACTTGCACATTGTACGAAAAGAGTGTTAGAAACTGCTTCTTCAGGACAAAGATGTAAAACTATGAGACGAATTCACAGATCACAAGAAGTTTCTCAGAAAGTTTGTTTCCCGGTTTTCACTGATGATATCCCCTTTGCCAGCGTCGACCTCTATGCCATCCAAGTTAGAACTTCTCAGTTTCCTCAAAGACAGTGTTAGTGGCCTGCTCCATGAAACATAAGTGTAACTCTGTGAGATGAATTAACACATCACAGAGAAGTTTCTAAGAGAGCTTCTTTCCAGTTTTCCTCTGAGGAGACTTGCTTTGTGACCGTAAGCTTCAATGCGGTATGAAGAATGCCATAGCAGATTCCAAGCAAACTGCCTTAGCAAACTGATAGCTGAAGAGAAAAGTGTAACTTTGTGAGCTGCTCTCACGCACAGCAATGCAGTTTCTCAGAATGCTTCTTTCCACTTTCTGTCTGAGGATATATCCTTTTTCACCGTAGCCCTCAATGAGCTCCCAAATATCCCTTAGCAGAATCCAAGACAACAGCCTTAGTAAACTCTGCCAAGAAGCAATGTGTGGAACTCTGTGTGATGAAGTGACATATTAGAAAGCAATCTCTCAGAGAGCTTCCCATTAGTTATTATGTGATGATATTTCCTTTTTCACCATGGGTCCCAATTGGCTGCCAAATATCAACTTGCACATTGTACGAAAAGAGGGTTAGAAACTGCTTCTTGAGGACAAAGATGTAACTCTGTGAGACGAATTCACAGATCACAAAGAAGTTTCTCAGAAAGCGTATTTTCAGTTTTTCTCTGAAGATATCCCTTTTACCTGCGTAGGACTCTATGC
>NW_022323774.1:0-1619 GCF_002776525.5 Piliocolobus tephrosceles
CTGTCTGAGGATATATCCTTTTTCACCATAGCCCTCAATGAGATCCTTAATGTGACTTCGCAGAATCTAAAACAACAGCCTTAGCAAACTCTGCCAAGAAGCAATGTGTGGAACTCTGTGTGATGAAGTCACATATCAGAAAGCAATCTCTCAGATAGCTTCCGTCTAGTTATTATGTGATGATATTTCCTTTTTCACCCTGGGCCCCAATTGGTTACCAAATATCAACTTGCACATTGTACGAAAAGAGTGTTAGAAACTGCTTCTTGAGGACAAACCTGCACCTCTGTGAGACGAATTCATAGATCACAAAGAAGTTTCTCAGAAAGCTTCTTTCCCGGTTTTCACTGATGATATAATCTTTACCATCGTCGACCTCTATGCCATCCAATTTAGAACTTCTCAGTTTCTTCAAAGACAGTGTTCGTGGCCCGCTCCTTGAAACATAAGTGTAACTCTGTGAGATGAATTCACACATCACAGAGAAGTTTCTAAGAGAGCTTCTTTCCAGTTTTCCTCTGAGGAGACTTGCTTTGTCACCTTAAGCTTCATTGCGCTAAGAAGAATCCCATAGCAGATTCCAAGCAAACTGCCTTAGCAAACGGATAGCTGAAGAGAAAAGTGTAACTTTGTGAGTTGCTCTCACGCACAACAATGCAGTTTCTGAGAATGCTTCTTGCCACCCTCTGTCTGAGGATATATCCTTTTTCACGATAGCCCTCAATGAGCTCCCAAATATCACTTCACAGAATCCAAGACAACAGCCTTAGCAAACTCTGCCAAGCAGCAATGTGTGGAACTCTGTGTGATGAAGTCACATATCAGAAAGCAATCTTTCAGATAGCTTCCCTCTAGTTATTATATGATGATATTTCCTTTTTCACCATGGGCCCCAATTGGCTGCCAAATATCAACTTGCAGATTGTACGAAAAGAGTCTTTGAAACTGCTTCTTGAGGACAGAGATGTAACTCTGTGATTCGAATTCACACATCACAAAGAAGTTTCTCAGAAAGCTTCTTTCCTGGTTTTCACTGATGATATCCCCTTTACCAGCGTCGACCTCTATGCCATCCAAGTTAGAACTTCTCAGTTTCTTCAAAGACAGTGTTAGTGGCCCGCTCCATGAAACAGAAGTGTAACTCTGTGAGATGAATTCACACATCACAGAGAAGTTTCTGAGAGAGCTTCTTTCCAGTTTTCCTCTGAGGAGACTTGCTTTGTCACCGTAAGCTTCATTGGGTTAAGAAGAATCCCAGAGCAGATTCCAAGCAAACTGCCTTAGCAAACTGATAGCTGAAGAGAAAAGTGTAACTTTGTGAGTTGCTCTGACGCACAGCAATGCAGTTTGTGAGAATGCTTCTTGCCACTTTCTGTCTGAGGATATATCCTTTTTCACCATAGTCCTCAATGAGCTCCCATATATCACTTCGCAGAATCCAAGACAACAGCCTTAGCAAACTCTGCCAGGAAGCAATGTGTGGAACTCTGTGTGATGAAGTCACATATCAGAAAGCAATCTTTCAGATAGCTTCCCTCTAGTTATTACGTGATGATATTTCCTTTTTCACCCTGGGCCCCAATTGGCTGCCAAATATCAACTTGCAGATTGTACGAAAA
>NW_022323775.1:0-1403 GCF_002776525.5 Piliocolobus tephrosceles
TAACTGCGTAGGACTCTATGCCATCCAAGTTAGAACTTCTCAATTTCCTCAAAGACAGGTTTAGTGGCCTGCTCCATGAAAGATAAGTGTAACTCTGTGAGATTAATTCACAAAACACAGAGAAGTTTCTAAGAAAGCTTCTTTGCAGTTTTCCTCTGAGGACACTTGCTTTGTCACCGTAAGCTTCAATGCGGTATGAAGAATGCCATAGCAGATTCCAAGCAAACTGCCTTAGCAAACTGATAGCTGAAGAGAAAAGTGTAACTCTGTGAGTTGCACTCACACCCAGCAATGCAGTTTCTCAGAATGCTTCTTTCCACTTTCTGTCTGAGGATATATCCTTTTTCACCATAGCCCTCAATGAGCTCCCAAATATCCCTTAGCAGAATCCAAGACAACAGCCTTAGTAAACTCTGCCAAGAAGCAATGTGTGGAACTCTGTGTGATGAAGTCACATATCAGAAAGCAATCTCTCAGAGAGCTTCCCATTAGTTATTATGTGATGATATTTCCTTTTTCACCATGGGTCCCAATTGGCTGCCAAATATCAACTTGCACATTGTACGAAAAGAGGGTTAGAAACTGCTTCTGGAGGACAAAGATGTATCTCTGTGAGACGAATTCACAGATCACAAAGAAGTTTCTGAGAAAGCTTCTTTCCCGGTTTTCACTGATGATATCCCCTTTACCAGCGTCGACTTCTATGCCATCTAAGTTAGAACTTCTCAGTTTCTTAGAAGACAGTATTAGTGGCCTGCTCCATGAAACATAAGTGTAACTCTGTGAGATGAATTCACACATCACAGAGAAGTTTCTAAGAGAGCTTCTTTCCAGTTTTCCTCTGAGGAGACTTGCTTTGTGACCGTAAGCTTCAATGCGGTATGAAGAATCCCAGAGCAGATTCCAAGCAAACTGCCTTAGCAAACTGATAGCTGAAGAGAAAAGTGTAACTTTGTGAGATGCTCTCACGCACAGCAATGCAGTTTCTCAGAATGCTTCTTGCCACTTTCTGTCTGAGGATATATCCTTTTCAACCATAGCCCTCAACGAGCTCCAAAATATGACTTCGCAGAATCCAAAACAACAGCCTTAGCAAACTCTGCCAAGAAGCAATGTGTGGAAATCTGTGTGATGAAGTCACATATCAGAAAGCAATCTTTCAGATAGCTTCCCTCTAGTTATTATATGATGATATTTCCTTTTTCACCATGGGCCCCAATTGGCTGCCAAATAATAACTTGCAGATTGTACGAAAAGAGTCTTTGAAACTCCTTCTTGAGGACAAAGATTTAACTCTGTGAGTCCAATTCACAGATCACAAAGAAGTTTCTCAGAAAGCTTCTTTCCCGTTTTTCGCTGAAGATATCCCATTTACCTGCGTAGGAGTCTATTCCATCCAAGTT
>NW_022323776.1:0-1135 GCF_002776525.5 Piliocolobus tephrosceles
ACATTTCGGAACACTCTTAAGAATATGCTGAAAAGAAATACCCTCCAATAAAAAACTGAAGAAAACTTTCTGTGAAACTGGTCTTTGTCACGTGAAGTCCATCACGCAGTTAAGCTTCAGTTTTCAGTGAGCAGTATTCTAACACTGTTTTTGTTCAGTCTGTGAATTGATATGCTGGAGCGCTATGAGGCTTTCGGTGAAAAAGGAAACATCTTCAGACACATACCAGAGAGAAGATTTCTGAGGAGCTCTTTTGTGACATATGCATTCCACTCACAAGGTTATACTTTTTTTCTCCTAGAATATTGGGGAATCCTGATTGGAGAAAAATCTACAAGAAGACATTCGGGAATATATGGACTGCTATGCTGAAAAAGGAAATATCATCAGACAGAAAGTGGAAAGAAGTTTTCTGTGAAACTGCGTTGTGGTATATATGTCTATTCACCTCCCATAGATAAAACTTTTTCCTATTACGCAGTTTGGAAACTACGTAATGGATGGAAATGCGAAGGGACATTAGGGAGCACATTAAGGCCTGTGGCGAAATAGGAGATATCTTCATCATAAAACTGCAGAGAAGCTTTCTGAGAAACTACTTTGTGATGTGTGAATTCCATTCAGGGAATTTTACCTCCTTCTCATAAGGCACTTTTTGAACACTGTTCCTGAAAAACTGAAAAAGAGATATTTTGCATCTTATTGAAGACTTGGGTGAAATGTGAAATATCCTGAATTAAAACCAGGAAGGGAGTGATCTAAGAAACTCCTCTCTGACGTGTGTATTCATTTCAGAGAGTTAAAGCTTACACTACGTTGCCCAGTTTAGAATCTGTCTTTGAGGAATTTGTGAAAGGATATTAAGTGGTTCCCCTGGGCTGGTGGTGAGAATGGAAATGTCTTCCGATGAAAACTGCAGAGAATCTTTCAGAGCAAATGCCTTGTGATGTGTGTAATAATCTCATAGATTTAAATCATTCTTTGGATTGAGCATTTTGATATCTCTGTTTCTGTGGAACCTCAACAAGGACATGTGGGAACGCTCTCAAGAATATGTGAGAATGAAATTCCCTCCAATATAAAAGAGAAGTGATATTGCTCTAGGTCACGTGAATTCCACTCACATAGTTCAGTT
>NW_022323777.1:0-3258 GCF_002776525.5 Piliocolobus tephrosceles
AGAAGAATCCCATAGCAGATTCCAAGCAAACTCTCTTAAGAAACTGACAGCTGAAGAGAAAAGTGTAACTCTGTCAGTTGCACTCACACACAGCAATGCAGTTTCTCAGAATGCTTCTTGCCACTTTCTGTCTGAGGATATATCCTTTTTCACCATAGCCCTCAATGGGCTCCCAAATATCACTTCGCCGTTGTCCAAACAGCGTGCTAGACACTCCCTGTTGAGGACAAAGAAGTAACTCTGTGAGACGAATTCACAGATCACAAAGAAGTTTCTCAGAAAGCTTCTTTCCTGGTTTTCACTGATGATATCCCCTTTACCAGCGTCGACCTCTATGCCATCCAAGTTAGAACTTCTCAGTTTCTTCAAAGACAGTGTTAGTGGCGTGCTCCATGAAACATAAGTGTAACTCTGTGAGATGAATTCACACATCACAGAGAAGTTTCTGAGAGAGCTTCTTTCCAGTTTTCCTCTGAGGAGACTTGCTTTGTTACCGTAAGCTTCATTGCCCTAAGAAGAATCCCAGAGCAGATTCCAAGCAAACTGCCTTAGCAAACTGATAGCTGAAGAGAAAAGTGTAACTTTGTGAGTTGCTCTCATGCACTGCAATGCAGTTTCTCAGAATGCTTCTTGCCACTTTCTGTCTGAGGATATATCCTTTTTCACCATAGCCCTCAATGAGCTCCCAAATATGACTTCGCAGAATCCAAAACAACAGCCTTAGCAAACTCTGCCAAGAAGCAATGTGTGGAACTCTGTGTGATCAAGTCACATATCAGAAAGCAATCTTTCAGATAGCTTCCCTCTAGTTATTACATGATGATATTTCCTTTTTCACCATGGGCCCCAATTGGCTGCCAAATATCAACTTGCAGATTGTACGAAAAGAGTCTTTGAAACTGCTTCTTGAGGACAAAGATGTAACTCTGTGAATCGAATTCACAGATCACAAAGAAGTTTCTCAGAAAGCTTCTTTCCCGTTTTTCACTGAAGATATCACATTTACCTGCGTAGGACTCTGTGCCATCCAAGTTAGAACTTCTCAATTTCCTCAAAGACAGGGTTAGTGGCCTCAAAGAGAGGGTTAGTGGCCTGCTTCATGAAACATAATTGTAACTCTGTGAGATCAATTCACAGATCACAGAGATGTTTCTACGAAAGCTTCTTTCCAGTTTTCCTATGATGACACTTGCTTTGTCACCGTAAGCTTCATTGTGCTAAGAAGAATCCCATAGCAGGTTCCAAGCAAACTGCCTTAGCAAACTGATAGCTGAAGAGAAAAGTGTAACTCTGTGAGGTGCACTCACACACAGCAATGCAGTTTCTCAGAATGCTTCTTGTCACTTTCTGTCTGAGGATATATCCTTTTTCACCATAGCCCTCAATGAGCTCCCAAATATCACTTCGCAGAATCCAAAACAACAGCCTTAGCAAACTCTGCCAAGAAGCAATGTGAGGAACTCTGTGTGATGAAGTCACATATCAGAAAGCAATCTCTCAGATAGCTTCCCTCTAGTTATTATGTGATGATATTTCCTTTTTCACCCTGGGCCCCAATTGGCTGCCAAATATCAACTTGCACATTCTACGAAAAGAGTGTTAGAAACTGCTTCTTGAGGACAAAGAAGTAACTCTGTGAGACGAATTCACAGATCACAAAGAAGTTTCTCAGAAAGCTTCTTTCCTGGTTTTCACTGATGATATCCCCTTTACCAGCGTCGACCTCTATGCCATCCAAGTTAGAACTTCTCAGTTTCTACAAAGAGAGTGTTAGTGGCCTGCTCCATGAAACATAAGTGTAACTCTGTGAGATGAATTCACACATCACAGAGAAGTTTCTGAGAGAGCTTCTTTCCAGTTTTCCTCTGAGGAGACTTGCTTTGTCACCGTAAGCTTCATTGCGCTAAGGAGAAGCCCAGAGCAGAATCCAAGTAAACTGCCTTAGCAAACTGATAGCTGAAGAGAAAAGTGTAACTTTGTGAGTTGCTCTCACGCACAGCAATGCAGTTTCTCAGAATGCTTCTTGCCACTTTCTGTCTGAGGATATATCCTTTTTCACCATAGCCGTCAATGAGCTCCCACATATCACTTCGCAGAATCCAAAACAACAGCCTTAGCAAACTCTGCCAAGAAGCAATGTGTGGAACTCTGTGTGATGAAGTCACATATCAGAAAGCAATCTCTCAGAGAGCTTCCCTCTAGTTATTTTCTGATGATATTTCTTTTTCACCCTGGGCCCCAATTGCCTACCAAATATCAACTTGCACATTGTACGAAAAGAGTGTTAGAAACTGCTTCTTGAGGACAAACCTGCAACTCTGTGAGACGAATTCACAGATCACAAAGAAGTTTGTCAGAAAGCTTCTTTCCTGGTTTTCACTGATGATATACCCTTTACCATCGTCGACCTCTATGCCATCCAATTTAGAACTTCTCAGTTTCTTCAAAGACAGTGTTAGTGTCCTGCTCCATGAAACATAAGTGTAAATCTGTGAGATGAATTGACACATCACAGAGAAGTTTCTAAGAGAGCTTCTTTGCAGTTTTCCTCTGACGACATTTGCTTTGTCACCGTAAGCTTCATTGTGCTAAGAAGAATCCCAGAGCAGATTCCAAGCAAACTCTCTTAACAAACTGATAGCTGAAGAGAAAAGTGTAACTCTGTGAGTTGCACTCACGCACAGCAATGCAGTTTCTCAGAATGCCTCTTGCCACTTTCTGTCTGAGGATATATCCTTTTTCACCATAGCCGTCAATGAGCTCCCTAATATCACTTCGCAGAATCCAAGACAACAGCCTTAGCAAACTCTGCCAAGAAGCAATGTGTGGACTCTGTGTGATGAAGTCACATATCAGAAAGCAATCTCTCAGATAGCTTCCGTCTAGTTATTATGTGATGATATTTCCTTTTTCACCCTGGGCCCCAATTGGCTGCCAAATATCAACTTGCAGATGGTAAGAAAAGAGTGTTAGAAACTGCTTCTTGAGGACAAACCTGTAACTCTGTGAGACGAATACATAGATCACAAAGAAGTTTCTCAGAAAGGTTCTTTCCCGGTTTTCACTGATGATATCCCCTTTACCAGTGTCGACCTCTATGCCATCCAAGTTAGAACTTCTCAGTTTCTTCAAAGACAGGGTTAGTGGCCTGCTCCATGAAACATAAGTGTAAATCTGTGAGATGAATTGACACATCACAAAGAAGTTTCTAAGAGAGCTTCTTTCCAGTTTTCCTCTGAGGAGACTTGCTTTGTCACC
>NW_022323778.1:0-4840 GCF_002776525.5 Piliocolobus tephrosceles
CCATAGTCCTCAATGAGCTCCCAAATATCACTTCGCAGAATCCAAAAAAACAGCCTTAGCAAACTCTGACAAGAAGTAATGTGTGGAATTCTGTGTGAGGAAGTCACATATGACAAAGCAATCTCTCAGGTAGCTTCCCTCTAGTTTTTATGTGATGATATTTCCTTTTTCACCATGGGCCCCAATTGGCTGCCAAATATCAACTTTGCAGATTGTACGAAAAGAGTGTTAGCAACCTGCATCTTGAGGACAAAGATGTAACTCTGTGAGACGAATCCACAGATCACAAAGAAGTTTCTCAGAAAGTTTCTCTCCCGTTTTTCACTGATGATATACCCTTTACCAGCGTAGGCCTCTATACCATCCATGTTAGAACTTCTCAGTTTCCTCAAAGACAGTGTTAGTGGCCTGCTCCATGAAACATAAGTGTAACTCTGTGAGATGAATTCAGACATCACAGAGAAGTTTCTAAGAAAGCTTCTTTACAGTTTCCTCTGAGGACACTTGCTTTCTCACCGTAAGCTTCATTACGCTAAGAAGAATCCCATAGCAGATTCCAAGCAAAGTCTCCTAGCAAATTGATAGCTGAAGAGAAAAGTGTGACTCTGTGAGTTGCATTCACACACAGCAATGCAGTTTCTCAGAATGCTTCTTGCCACTTTCTGTCTGAGGATATATCCTTTTTCACCATAGTCCTCAATGAGCTCCCAAATATCCCTTCGCAGAATCCAAGACAAGAGCCTTAGCAAACTCTGCCAAAAAGCAATGTGTGGAAGTCTGTGTGATGAAGTCACATATCAGAAAGCAATCTCTCAAATAGCTTACCTCTAGTTATTTTGTGATGATATTTCCTTTTTCACCATGGGCCCCAATTGGCTGCCAAATATCTACTTGCAGATTGTATGAAAAGAGTGTTAGCAAACAGCTTCTTGAGGAGAAAGATGTGACTCTGTGAGTCGAATTGACAATGAAGTTTCTCAGAAAGCTTCTTTCCCGTTTTTCTCTGATAATATAGCCTTTACCAGCGTAGGCCTCTATGCCATCCAAGTTATAACTTCTCAGTTTCCTCAAAGACAGTTTTTGTGGCCTGCTCCATGAAACATAAGTGTAACTCTGTGAGATGAATTCACACATCACAGAGAAGTTTCTAAGAAAGCTTCTTTCCAGTTTTCCTCTGAGGACACTTGCTTTGTCACCGTAAGCTTCATTGCGCTGAGAAGAACCGCATAGCAGATTCCAGGCAAACTGTCTTAGCAAACTGATAGCTGAAGAGAAAAGTGTAACTCTGTGAGTAGCACTCACTCACAGCAATGCAGTTTCTCAGAATGCGTCTTGTCACTTTCTGTCTGAGGATATATCCTTTTTCACCATAGCTCTCAATGAGCTCCCAAATATCACTTCGCAGAATCCAAGACAACAGCCTTAGCAAACTCTGCCAAAAAGCAATGTGTGGAACTCTGTGTGATGAAGTCACATATCAGGAAGCAATCACTCAGATAGCTTCCCTCTAGTTATTATGTGATGATATTTCCTTTTTCACCATGGGCCCCAATTGGCTGCCAAATATCAACTTGCAGAATGTACGAAAAGAGTTTTAGAAACTGATTCCTGAGGACAAAGATGTAACTCTGTGAGCCGAGTTCACAGATCACAAATAAGTTTCTCAGAAAGCTTCTTTCCCGTTTTTCACTGATGATATCTCCTTTACCAGCGAAGGCCTCTATGCCATTCAAGTTAGAACTTCTCAGTTTCCTCAAAGACAGTGTTAGTGGCATGCTCCATGAAACATAAGTGTAACTTTGCGAGATGAATTCACACATCACAGAGAAGTTCCTAAGAGAGCTTCTTTCCAGTTTTCCTCTGAGGAGCGTTGCTTTGTCACCGTAAGCTTCATTACATTAAGAAGAATAGCATAGCAGATTCCAAGGAAACTGTCTTAGAAAACTGCGAGCTGAACAGAAAAGTGTAACTCTGTGAGGTGCTCTCACGCACAGCAATGCAGTTTCTCATAATGCTTCTTGCCACTTTCTGTCTGAGGATTTATCGTTTTTCACCATAGCCCTCAATGAGCTACCAAATATCCCTTCGTAGAATCCAAAACAACAGCCTTAGCAAACTCTGACAAGAAGCAATGTGTGGAACTCTGTGTGATGAAGTCATATATCAGAAAGCAATCGTTCAGATAGCTTCCCTCTAGTTATTATATGATGATATTTCCTTTTTCACCATGGGCCCCAAAAGGCTGCCAAATATCAACTTGCAGATTGTACGAAAAGAGGTTAAGAAACTGCTTTTTGAGGACAAAGATGTAACTCTGTGAGTCGAATTCACAGATCACAAACAAGTTTCTTAGAAAGCTTCTCTCCCTTTGTTCACTGATGTTATACACTTTACCAGCGTAGGCCTCTATGCCATCCAAGTTAAAACTTCTCAGTTTCCTCAAAGACAGTGTTAGTGGCCTGCTCCATGAAACATAAGTGTAACTCTGTGAGATGAATACACACATCACAGAGAAGTGTCTAAGGAAGTTTCTTTCCAGTTTTCCTCTGAGGACACTTGCTTTGTCACAGTAAGCTTCATTGCGCTAAGAACAATCCCATAGCAGATTCCCAGCAAACTGTCTTAGCAAACTGATAGCTGAAGAGAAAAGTGTAACTCTGTGAGTTGCTCTCACGCACAGCAATGCAATTTCTCATATTGCCTCTTGCCACTTTCTGTCTGAGGATATATCCTTTTTCACCGTAGCCCTCAAAGAGCTCCCAAATTTCCCTTCGCAGAATCTATGACAACAGCCTTAGCAAACTCTGCCAAGAAGCAATGTGTATAACTCTGTGTGATGAAGTCACGTATCAGAAAGCAATGTCTCACATAGCTTCCCTCTAGTTATTATGTGATGATATATCCTTTTTCACCATGGGCCCCAAATGGCTGCCAAATATCAACTTGCACATTGTATGAAAAGAGTGTTAGCAAACGGCTTCTTGAGGACAAAGATGTAACTCTGTGAGACGAATTCACAGATCACAAAGAGTTTCTCAGAAATCTTCTTTCCCGTTTTTAACTGATGATATCCCCTTTACCGGCGTAGCCCTCTATGCCATCCAAGTTAGAACTTCTCAGTTTCCTCAAAGACAGTGTTAGTGGCCTGCTCCATGAAACATAAGTGTAACTCTGTGAGATGAATTCACACATCACAGAGAAGTTTCTAAGAAAGCTTCTTTCCAGTTTTCCTCTGAGGACACTTGCTTTGTCACCGTTAGCTTCATTGCGCTAAGAAGAATCCCACGGCAGATTCCAAGCAAACTGTCTTAGCAAAATGATAGCTGAAGAGAAAAGTGTAACACTGTGAGTTGCTCTCACGCACAGCATTGCTGTTTCTCAGGATGCTTCTTGCCACTTTCTGTCTGAGGATATATCCTTTTTCACCATAGCCCTCAATGAGCTCCCAAATATCACTTCGCAGAATCCAAGACAACAGCCTTAGCAAAGTCTTCCAAGAAGCAATGTGTGGAACTTTGTGTGATGAAGTCACATATCAGAAAGCAGTCTCTCAGAAAGCTTCCCTCTAGTTATTATATGATGATATTTCCTTTTTCATCATGGGCCCCAATTGGTTGCAAACTATCAACTTGCACATTGTACGAAAAGAGTTTTAGCAAACTGCTTCTTGAGGCCAAAATGTAACTCTGTGAGACGAATTCACAAATCACAAAGAAGTTTCTCAGAAAGCTTCTTTCCCGTTTTTAACTGATGATATCCCCGTTACCAGCGTAGACCTCTAGGCCCTCCAAGTTAGAACTTCTCAGTTTTTTCAAAGATAGTGTTAGTGGCCTGCTCCGTGAAACATAAGTGTAACTCTGAGAGATGAATTCACACATCACAGAGAAGTTTCTAAGAGAGCTTTTTTCCAGGTTTCCTCTGAGGACACTTGCTTTGTCAACGTAAGCTTCATTGCGCTAAGAAGAATCCCATAGCAGATTCCAAGCAAACTGTCTTAGCAAACTGATAGCTGAAGAGAAGTGTAACTCTGTGAGTTGCTCTCACGCACAGTAATGCAGTTTCTCAGAATGCTTCTTGCCACTTTCTATCTGAGGATATATCCTTTTTCACCGTAGCCCTCAATGAGCTCCCAAATATCCCTTCTCAGAATCCAAGACAACAGCCTTAGCAAACTCTGCCAAGAAGCAATGTGTGGAACTCTGCGTGATGAAGTCACATATCAGAAAGCAATCTGTCAGATCGCTTCCCTCTAGTTATTATGTGATTATATTTCTTTTTTCACCATGGGCCCCAATGGGCTGCCAAATATCAACTTGCGGATTGTACGAAAACAGTGTTAGCAAAGTGCATCTTCAAGAGAATGATGTAACTCTGTGATACGAATTCACGGATCACAAAGAAGTTTCTTAGAAAGTTTCTTTTCCATTTTTAACTGGTCATATCCCCTTTACCAGCGTAGGCCTCTATGCCATCCAAGTTAGAACTCTCAGTTTCCTCAAAGACAGTGTTAATGGTCTGCTCCATGAAACATAAGTGTAAATCTGTGAGATGAAATCATACACCCCAGAGAAATTTCTAGGAAAGCTTCTTTCCAGTTTTCCTCTGAGGACACTTGCTTTGTCACCGTAAACTTCATTGGGCTAAGAAGAATCGCATAGCAGATTCCAAGCAAACTGTCTTAGAAAACTGATAGCTGAAGAGAAAAGTGAAACTCTGTGAGGTGCACTCACACACAGAAATGCAGTTTCTCAGAATGCTTCTTGCCACTTTCTGTTTGACGATATATCCTTTTCCACCATAGCCCTCAATGAGCTCCCAAATATCACTTCGCAGAATCCAA
>NW_022323779.1:0-1412 GCF_002776525.5 Piliocolobus tephrosceles
AAGATATCCCTTTTACCTGCGTAGGACTCTATGCCATCCAAGTTAGAAGTTCGCAAATTCCTCTAAGACAGGGTTAGTGGCCTGCTCCATGAAACATAAGGGTAACTATGTGAGATGAATTCACACATCACAGAGAAGTTTCTAAGAAAGCTTCTTTGCAGTTTTCCTCTGAGGACACTTTGTCACCGTAAGCTTCATTGCGCTAAGAAGAATCCCATAGCAGAATCCAAGCAAACTCTCTTAGCAAACTGATAGCTGAAGAGAAAAGTGTAACTCTGTGAGTTGCACTCACACACAGCAATGCAGTTTCTCTCAATGCTTCTTGCCACTTTCTGTCTTAGGATATATGCTTTTTCACCATAGCCCTCAATGAGCTCCGAAATATCCCTTAGGAGAATCCAAGACAACAGCCTTAGCAAACTCTGGCAAGAAGCAATGTGTGGAACTCTGTGTGATGAAGTCACATATCAGAAAGCAATCTCTCAGATAGCTTCCCTCTAGTTATTATGTGATGATATTTCCTTTTTCACCATGGGCCCCAAATGGCTGCCAAATATCAACTTGCACATTGTACGAAAAGAGTGTTAGAAACTGCTTCTTGAGGACAAAGATGTATGTCTGTGAGACGAATTCACAGATCACAAAGAAGTTTCTCAGAAAGCTTCTTTCCCGGTTTTCACTGATGATATCCCCTTTACCAGCGTCGACCTCTATGCCATCTAAGTTAGAACTTCTCAGTTTCTTCGAAGACAGTATTAGTGGCCTGCTCCATGAAACATAAGGGTAACTCTGTGAGATGAATTCACACATCACAGAGAAGTTTCTAAGAGAGCTTCTTTCCAGTTTTCCTCTGAGGAGACTTGCTTTGTGACCGTAAGCTTCAATGCGGTATGAAGAATCCCAGAGCAGATTCCAAGCAAACTGCCTTAGCAAACTGATAGCTGAAGAGAAAAGTGTAACTTTGTGAGTTGCTCTCACGCACAGCAATGCAGTTTCTCAGAATGCTTCTTGCCACTTTCTGTCTGAGGATATATCCTATTCAACCATAGCCCTCAACGTGCTCCAAAATATGACTTCGCAGAATCCAAAACAACAGCCTTAGCAAACTCTGCCAAGAAGCAATGTGTGGAACTCTGTGTGATGAAGTCACATATCAGAAAGCAATCTTTCAGATAGCTTCCCTCTAGTTATTATATGATGATATTTCCTTTTTCACCATGGGCCCCAATTGGCTGCCAAATAATAACTTGCAGATTGTACGAAAAGAGTCTTTGAAACTCCTTCTTGAGGACAAAGATTTAACTCTGTGAGTCCAATTCACAGATCACAAAGAAGTTTCTCAGAAAGCTTCTTTCCCGTTTTTCACTGAAGATATCCCATTTACCTGCGTAGGAGTCTATTCCATCCAAGTT
>NW_022323780.1:0-2263 GCF_002776525.5 Piliocolobus tephrosceles
TGAAACATAAGTGTAACTCTGTGAGATGAATTCACACATCACAGAGAGGTTTCTGAGAGAGCTTCTTTCCAGTTTTCCTCTGAGGAGACTTGCTTTGTCACCGTAAGCTACATTGCGCTAAGAAGAATCCCAGAGCAGATTCCAAGTAAACTGCCTTAGCAAACTGATAGCTGAAGAGAAAAGTGTAACTTTGTGAGTTGCTCTCACGCACAGCAACGCAGTTTCTCAGAATGCTTCTTGCCACTTTATGTCTGAGGATATATCCTTTTTCACCATAGCCGTCAAAGAGCTCCCATATATCACTTCGCAGAATCCAAAACAACAGCCTTAGCAAACTCTGCCAAGAATCAATGTGTGGAACTCTGTGTGATAAAGTCACATATCAGAAAGCAATCTCTCAGATAGCTTCCCTCTAGTTATTATGTGATGATATTTCCTTTTTCACCATGGGCCCCAATTGGCTGCGAAATATCAACTTGCACATTGTACGAAAAGAGTGTTAGAAACTGCTTCTTGAGGACAATAATGTAATTCTGTGAGACGAATTCACAGATCACAAAGAAGTTTCTCAGAAAGCTTCTTTCCCGGTTTTCACTTTTGATATCCCCTTTACCAGCGTCGACCTCTATGCCATCCAAGTTAGAACTTCTCAGTTTCTTCAAAGACAGCGTTAGTGGCCTGCTCCATGAAACATAAGTGTAACTCTGTGAGATGAATTCACACATCACAGAGAAGTTTCTAACAGAGCTTCTTTCCAGTTTTCCTCTGACGACACTTGCTTTGTCACCGTAAGCTTCATTGTGCTAAGAAGAATCCCATAGCAGATTCCAAGCAAAGTCTCTTAACAAACTGATAGTTGAAGAGAAAATGTAACTCTGTGAGGTACTCTCACACACAGCAATGCAGTTTCTCAGAATGCTTCTTGTCACTTTCTGTCTGAGGATTTATCCTTTTTCACCATAGCCGTCAATGAGCTCCCAAATATCACTTCGCAGAATCCAAAACAACAGCCTTAGCAAACTCTGCCAAGAAGCAATGTGAGGATCTCTGTGTGATGAAGTCACATATCAGAAAGCAATCTCTCAGATAGCTTCCCTCTAGTTATTATGTGATGATATTTCCTTTTTCACCGTGGGCCCCAATTGGCTGCCAAATATCAACTTGCTCATTGTACGAAAAGAGTGTTAGAAACTGCTTCTTGAGGACAAAGATGTAACTCTGTGAGACGAATTCACAGATCACAAAGAAGTTTCTCAGAAAGTTTCTTTCCTGGTTTTCACTGATGATATACCCTTTACCAGCGTCGACCTCTATGCCATCCAAGTTAGAACTTCTCAGTTTCTTCAAAGACAGTGTTAGTGGCCTGCTCCATGAAACATAAGTGTAACTCTGTGAGATGAATTCACACATCACAGAGAAGTTTCTAACAGAGCTTCTTTCCAGTTTTCCTCTGAATAGACTTGTTTGTCACCGAAAGCTTCATTGCGCTAAGAAGAATCCCAGAGCAGATTCCAAGCAAACTGCCTTAGCAAACTGATAGCTGAGGACAAAAGTGTAACTTTGTGAGTTGCTCTCACGCACAGCAATGCAGTTTCTCAGAATGCTTCTTGCCACTTTCTGTCTGAGGATATATCCTTCTTCACCATAGCTGTCAATGAGCTCCCAAATATCACTTCGCAGAATCCAAAACAACAGCCTTAGCAAACTCTGTCAAGAAGCAATGTGTGGAACTCTGTGTGATGAAGTCACATATGAGAAAGCAATCTCTCAGATAGCTTCCCTCTAGTTATTATATGATGATATTTCCTTTTTCAGCATGGGCCCCAATTGGCTGCCAAATATCAACTTGCAGATTGTACGAAAAGAGTCTTTGAAACCGCTTCTTGTGTACAAAGATGTAACTCTGTGAGTCGAATTCACAGATCGCAAAGAAGTTTCTCAGAAAGCTTCTTTCCCGTTTTTCACTAAAGATATCTCATTTAACTGCGTAGGACTCTATGCCCTCCAAGTTAGAACTTCTCAATTTCCACAAAGACAGGGTTAGTGGCCTGCTCCATGAAACATAAGTGTAACTCTGTGAGATGAATTCACACATCACAGAGAAGTTTCTAAGAAAACTTCTTTGCAGTTTTCCTCTGACGACATTTGCTTTGTCACCATGAGCTTCATTGTGCTTAGAAGAATCCCATAGCAGATTCCAAGCAAACTCTCTTAACAAACCGATAGCTGAAGAGAAAAGTGTAACTCTGTGAGTTGCACTCAC
>NW_022323781.1:0-1619 GCF_002776525.5 Piliocolobus tephrosceles
ACATAAGTGTAACTCTGTGAGATGAATTCACACATCACAGAGAAGTTTCAAACGGAGCTTCTTTCCAGTTTTCCTCTGACGACACTTGCTTTGTCACCGTAAGCTTCATTTTGCTAAGAAGAATCCCATAACAGATTCCAAGCAAACTGCCTTAGCAAACTGATAGCTGAAGAGAAAAGTGTAACTCTGTGAGGTGCACTCACACACAGCAATGCAGTTTCTCAGAATGCTTATTGCCACTTTCTGTTTGTGGATATATCCTTTTTCACCATAGCCGTCAATGAGCTCCCAAATATGACTTCGCAGAATCCAAAACAACAGCCTTAGCAAACTCTGCCAAGAAGCAATGTGTGGACCTCTGTGTGATGAAGTCACATATCAGAAAGCAATCTCTCAGATAGCTTCCTTCTAGTTATTTTGTGATGATATTTCTTTTTCACCCTGGGCCCCAATTGGCTACCAAATATCAACTTGCACATTGTACGAAAAGAGTGTTAGAAACTTCTTCTTGAGGACAAACCTGCAACTCTGTGAGACGAATTCATAGATCACAAAGAAGTTTCTCAGAAAGCTTCTTTCCCGTTTTTCACTAAAGATATCCCATTTACATGCGTAGGACTCTATGCCATCCAAGTTAGAACTTCTCAATTTCCGCAAAGACAGGGTTAGTGTCCTGCTCCATGAAACATAAGTGTAACTCTGTGAGATTAATTCACACATCACAGAGAAGTTTGTAAGAAAGTTTCTTTGCAGTTTTCCTCTGACGACATTTGCTTTGTCACCGTAAGCTTCATTGTGCTAAAAAGCATCCCATAGCACATTCCAAGCAAACTCTCTTAACAAACTGATAGCTGAAGAGTAAAGTGTAACTCTGTGAGTTGCACTCACACACAGCAATGCAGTTTCTCAGAATGCTTCTTGCCACTTTCTGTCTGAGGATATATCCTTTTTCACCGTATCCCTCAATGAGCTCCGAAATATCCCTTAGCAGAATCCAAGACAACAGCCTTAGCAAACTCTGCCAAGAAGCAATGTGTGGAACTCTGTGTGATAAAGTCACATATCAGAAAGCAATCTCTCAGATAGCTTCCCTCTAGTTATTATGTGATGATATTTCCTGTTTCACCATGGGCCCCAATTGGCTTTCAAATATCAACTTCAACATTGTTTGAAAAGAGTGTTAGAAACTGCTTCTTAAGGACAAAGATGTAACTCTGTGAGACGAATTCACAGATCGCAAGGAAGTTTCTCAGAAAGTTTCTTTCCCGGTTTTCACTGATGATATCCCCTTTACCAGCGTCGACCTCTATGCCATCCAAGTTAGAACTTCTCAGTTTCTTCAAAGACAGTGTTAATGGTCTGCTCCATGAAACATAAGTGTAACTCTGTGAGATGAATTCAAACATCACAGAGATGTTTCTAAGAGAGCTTCTTTCTAGTTTTCCTCTGACGACACTTGCTTTGTCACCGTAAGCTTCATTGCGCTAAGAAGAATCCCAGAGCAGATTCCAAGCAAACTGCCTTAGCAAACTGATAGCTGAAGAGAAAAGTGTAACTGTGAGTTGCACTCACGCACAGCAATGCAGTTTCTGAGAATGCTTCTTGCCACTTTCTGTCTG
>NW_022323782.1:0-1174 GCF_002776525.5 Piliocolobus tephrosceles
CCCCAATTGGCTGCCAAATATCAACTTGCAGATTGTACGAAAAGAGTGTTAGAAACTGCTTCTTGAGGACAAAGATGTAACTCTGTGAGTCGAATTCACAGATCACAAAGAAGTTTCTCAGAAAGCTTCTTTCCCGTTTTTCACTGAAGATATCCCATTTACCTGCGTAGGACTCTATGCCATCCAAGTTAGAACTTCTCAATTTCCTCAAAGACAGGGTTAGTGGCCTGCTCCATGAAACATAAGTGTAACTGTGTGAGATGAATTCACACATCACAGAGACGTTTCAAAGAGAGCTTCTTTCCAGTTTTCCTCTGACGACACTTGCTTTGTCACCGTAAGCTTCATTGTGCTAAGAAGAATCCCATAGCAGATTCCAAGCAAACTGCCTTAGCAAACTGATAGCTGAAGAGAAAAGTGTAACTCTGTGAGGTGCACTCACACACAGCAATGCAGTTTCTCAGAATGCTTCTTGCCACTTTCTGTCTGTGGATATATCCTTTTTCACCATAGCCGTCAATGAGCTCCCAAATATGACTTCGCAGAATCCAAAACAACAGCCTTAGCAAACTCTGCCAAGAAGCAATGTGTGGAACTCTGTGTGATGAAGTCACATATCAGAAAGCAATCTCTCAGAGAGCTTCCCTCTAGTTATTTTCTGATGATATTTCTTTTTCACCCTGGGCCCCAATTGGCTACCAAATATCAACTTGCACATTGTACGAAAAGAGTGTTAGAAACTGCTTCTTGAGGACAAACCTGCAACTCTGTGAGACGAATTCATAGATCACAAAGACGTTTCTCAGAAAGCTTCTTTCCTGGTTTTCACTGATGATACACCCTTTACCATCGTCGAGCTCTATGCCATCCAATTTAGAACTTCTCAGTTTCTTCAAAGACAGTGTTAGTGGCCTGCTCCATGAAACATAAGTGTAAATCTGTGAGATGAATTGACACATCACAGAGAAGTTTCTAAGAGAGCTTCTTTCCAGTTTTCCTCTGAGGAGACTTGCTTTGTCACCGTAAGCTTCATTGCGCTAAGAAGAATCCCAGAGCAGATTCCAAGCAAACTGCCTTAGCAAACTGATAGCTGAAGAGAAAAGTGTAACTCTGTGAGTTGCACTCAAGCACAGCAATGCAGTTTCTGAGAATGCTTCTTGCCACTTTCTGTCTG
>NW_022323783.1:0-2035 GCF_002776525.5 Piliocolobus tephrosceles
CCATAGTCCTCAATGAGCTCCCAAATATCACTTCGCAGAATCCAAAACAACAGCCTTAGCAAACTCTGACAAGAAGCAGTGTGTGGAAATCTGTGTGATGAAGTCACATATCAGAAAGCAATCTTTCAGATAGCTTCCCTCTAGTTATTATATGATGATATTTCCTTTTTCACCATGGGCCCCAATTGCCTGCCAAATACCAACTTGCAGATTGTACGAAAAGAGTCTTAGAAACTGCTTCTTGAGGAAAAAGATGTAACTCTGTGAGACGAATTCACAGATCACAAAGAAGTTTCTCAGAAAGCTTCTTTCCCGCTTTTCACTGAAGATATCCCATTTACCTGCGTAGGACTCTATGCCATCCAAGTTAGAACTTCTCAATTTCCTCAAAGACAGAGTTAGTGGCCTGCTCCATGAAACAAAAGTGTAAATCTGTGAGATTAATTCACACATCACAGAGAAGTTTCCAAGAAAGCTTCTTTGCAGTTTTCCTCTGAGGACACTTGCTTTGTCACCATAAGCTTCATTGTGCTAAGAAGAATCCCACAGCAGATTCCATGCAAACTCTCTTAACAAGCTTCTTGCCTTTTTTGTCTGAGGATATATCCTTTTTCACCGTAGCCCTCAATCAGCTCCCAAATATCCCTTAGCAGAATCCAAGACAACAGCCTTAGCAAACTCTGCCAAGAATCAATGTGTGGAACTCTGTGTGATGAAGTCACATATCAGAAAGCAATCTTTCAGACAGCTTCCCTCTAGTTATTATATAATGATATTTCCTTTTTCACTGTGGCCCCCATTGGCAGGCAAATATCAACTTGCAGATTGTACGAAAAGAGTCTTAGAAACTGCTTCTTGAGGAAAACGATGTAACTCTGTTGGTCGAATTCACAGATCACAGAGTAGTTTCTCAGAAAGCTTCTTTCCCGTTTTTCATTGAAGAAATCCCATTTACCTTCGTAGGACTCTATGCCATCCAAGTTAGAACTTCTCAATTTCCTCAAAGACAGGGTTAGTGGTCTGCTCCATGAAACAAAAGTGTAAATTTGTGAGATTAATTCACACATCACAGAGAAGTTTCTAAGAAAGCTTCTTTGCAGTTTTCCACTGAGAACACTTGCTATGTCACCGTAAGGTTCATTGCGCTAAGAAGAATCCCAGAGCAGATTACAAGCAAAATGCCTTAGCAAACTGATAGCTGAAGAGAAAAGTGTAACTTTGTGAGTTGCTCTCACGCACAGCAATGCAGTTTCTCAGAATGCCACTTGCCACTTTCTGTCTGAGTATATATCCTTTTTCACCATAGCCCTCAATGAGCTCCCAAATATCACTTCGCAGAATTCAAAACAACAGCCTTAGCAAACTCTGCCAAGAAGCAATGTGTGGAACTCTGTGTGATGAAGTCACATATCAGAAAGCAGTCTTTCAGATAGCTTCCCTCTAGTTATTATATAATGATATTTCCTTTTTCACCGGGCCCCAATTGGCAGCCAAACATCAACTTGCAGATTGTACGAAAAGAGTCTTAGAAACTGCTTCTTGAGGACAACGATGTAACTCTGTGAGACGAATTCACAGATCACAAAGAAGTTTCTCAGAAAGCTTCTTCCCCGTTTTTCACTGAAGATATCCCACTTACCTGCGTAGGACTGTATGCCATCCAAGATAGAACTTCTCAATTTCCTCTAAGACAAGATTAGTGGCCTGCTCCATGAAACAAAAGTGTAACTCTGTGAGATTAATTCACACATCACCGAGAAATTTCTAAGAAAGCTTCTTTCCAGTTTTCCTGTGAGGACACTTGCTTTGTCACCGTAAGCTTCATTGTGCTAAGAAAAATCCCATAGCAGATTCCAAGCAAACTGTCTTAACAAACTAATAGTTGAAGAGAAAAGTGTAACTCTGTGAGTTGCACTCACACATAACAATGAATTTTCTCAGAATGCTTCTTGCCACTTTCTGTCTGAGGATATATCCTTTTTCACCGTAGCCCTCAATGAGCTCCGAAATATCCCTTAGCAGAATCCAAGACAAC
>NW_022323784.1:0-2218 GCF_002776525.5 Piliocolobus tephrosceles
AGAAGAACCCGGAAGTGAACCATCCTGCCTCCGTTCGTCCAAACAGTCCAACCTTTTATTGATAATAGTGATAAAGGGGCGCCGTGGTCTGTCTGGCTACTTCCTGCTGTTAAGGGGCGTCATTAAGGTCGGGGCCCATGGTTGGTATTTGGACGTATGGATGAAGAATAAAATAAGGCACAGTATTAGTATAGGAATGAGGAATGGAAGCATTTGTTGGAATATGGGCAAAACCCAGGCAAGGTTGGGGAGTATGAGATAGTTAAGAAAATTTAGTAAGTTTGAGGCGAGTGGGGGAAAGCCAAACTGATTTCCACTGATTGCTTTCGGTAGGGGCCCTTTTTAGTTGGGAATGAGGAATGAGTGCGCAAAGTACTTGTTGGCCAGGCAGCAATTAAGGATTGGAGTTTTTCGTGGAGTGGATGGCTTTCCACTTACTCCTACTACAGAGATATTGGATGGAAGGCTAGGTCCAGAGAAGGACGGCAAAACAGAATAGGTAGCCTCCCTGTTGATTAAAAAATTAATTGTCTTACCCACTACCAGGAGAGTTACCCGTGGCTTGGCGAGGGTGATGGGGGTCCCCGAGTCTCGGCACCTTCAGTTGTCGTCGTCCAGATGTAGGAGCTGGAAGGAGCTCCCAGGATCCTGGGAAAGGGGGTCACGTGGAGACGCAGCACCTGTTCTCAGGGTGGGGCAATCAGACTTCCAGTGTCCTCCCTGCTGGCAAGCAGGGCAGGGGGTTGCTGGTGGACGAAGGTCAGGACATTCACTGGCCTAATGTCCTGATGCCTTGCATTTATAGCAAGGCTGCGTTGGGGCTCGGGGACCCTGTGGACACCTGTTGGCATAGTGTCCTGCCTTGCCGCACTTATATAGCAGGCTCTTTTTGCAGCCTTGGAGTCTGTGGGGTGTGTGCTCTCTGGTCTGGGGTTACGACTGGGCTGTAAAGCCGCTGCTAGGAGCTGTAACTTCTGTTTGAGGCGAGCCTGCCGTCTCCTCTCTGGAGTTATAGACCTTAAAGGCTAATTTAACTAGGTCTTATGTTGGTGTCTGATGACCATCCTCTACCTTTTGAAGTTTTTTTTTTACAAATGTCAGGAGCTGATTGAGAAATGAAATAAGATGCCAAAATGGTGGCCCCTGTGGGGGAGGCCGGATCTAACCGGGTATATTGGGTTAGAACCTCAGTCAGTTTAGGGTAGAGGTTAGGATAACCTGGAGGTCATGCCAAGTTAAGTCATAGGCCTGACAAAGGTGTCTAAATTCCTTTATGTATATGGTAGGATTAGCTGAGAAATCACCTAAACGCTTCTCAATTTTGGAAAGATCGGCCAATGAAAAAGGGACATGTACTCTGACTACCCCCTCCGCCCCAGCCACCTCTCGCAAAGGTGCTAACACTGTAGGAGGGTGTGGGCAGAGATAGGGGACTCAAGACAGCCAGTTGGGGGCCCCGAAGGAGGCACGGGACCCAGTGGATTACTAGTAGATAAGGAGGAGGAAGGAGGAGTCTGGATGGGGGGAGGAGGAGGAGTCTGGGCAGGAAGGGAGGGGGTGGGGAGAAGGAGGAGTACAGGGACGAGAGCTTAAGGCCCAAAAGCCTTGTACGTAATTAATTTCGGACCACTTGCCTAGCCGCTGGCAGAAATTGCTGAGGTCGATCATGCCACAGTGGAAAGGAAAATTAACCGCTTCCTCCTAAGGTCTTGTTCGAGCTGTAAGGTTTTTAAATTGGCCAGGAGGCACCCTAAGGGGGTGCTCTTTGGAAATTTGGACTGGGAGTTTCCCATTTGTTTCCTCTTTACTTACACAATGGACACAATGGAAATGGAAGTGGATCTCTGCCTGGCTTCAAAGCGTCCTTTGGAACCAGCAGAGACAGACTGGAGGCTCTTGAAGCCAAAGTGGAGATTACCTTCAGGCGGACGTCTCCGTCCTGAACGGGGTTTCCCGAGCCACTTGGTGGCTCAAAATGGACCTCGGACCTGCGCAGGATTTTGGCCGAGGGAGGTAAAGAGGAGACAAGGGCACTTACCCCAGAGAGGCCGTGAGAGTGAAGGAAGCGGGTCTCAGGTCCTGGTCCGTCTGCAGTGTGGAAGCAGGAGGAGGTTCCTCAATCCCTAGAGGCCTGAGGAGGGGTCTCCTCCCGGGTTTCGGCACCAACTGACTTGTTTTTCTAAGACCACCAGAGTGGGCACAAAAGAACCAGCGAGTA
>NW_022323785.1:0-2218 GCF_002776525.5 Piliocolobus tephrosceles
TACTCGCTGGTTCTTTTGTGCCCACTCTGGTGGTCTTAGAAAAACAAGTCAGTTGGTGCCGAAACCCGGGAGGAGACCCCTCCTCAGGCCTCTAGGGATTGAGGAACCTCCTCCTGCTTCCACACTGCAGACGGACCAGGACCTGAGACCCGCTTCCTTCACTCTCACGGCCTCTCTGGGGTAAGTGCCCTTGTCTCCTCTTTACCTCCCTCGGCCAAAATCCTGCGCAGGTCCGAGGTCCATTTTGAGCCACCAAGTGGCTCGGGAAACCCCGTTCAGGACGGAGACGTCCGCCTGAAGGTAATCTCCACTTTGGCTTCAAGAGCCTCCAGTCTGTCTCTGCTGGTTCCAAAGGACGCTTTGAAGCCAGGCAGAGATCCACTTCCATTTCCATTGTGTCCATTGTGTAAGTAAAGAGGAAACAAATGGGAAACTCCCAGTCCAAATTTCCAAAGAGCACCCCCTTAGGGTGCCTCCTGGCCAATTTAAAAACCTTACAGCTCGAACAAGACCTTAGGAGGAAGCGGTTAATTTTCCTTTCCACTGTGGCATGATCGACCTCAGCAATTTCTGCCAGCGGCTAGGCAAGTGGTCCGAAATTAATTACGTACAAGGCTTTTGGGCCTTAAGCTCTCGTCCCTGTACTCCTCCTTCTCCCCACCCCCTCCCTTCCTGCCCAGACTCCTCCTCCTCCCCCCATCCAGACTCCTCCTTCCTCCTCCTTATCTACTAGTAATCCACTGGGTCCCGTGCCTCCTTCGGGGCCCCCAACTGGCTGTCTTGAGTCCCCTATCTCTGCCCACACCCTCCTACAGTGTTAGCACCTTTGCGAGAGGTGGCTGGGGCGGAGGGGGTAGTCAGAGTACATGTCCCTTTTTCATTGGCCGATCTTTCCAAAATTGAGAAGCGTTTAGGTGATTTCTCAGCTAATCCTACCATATACATAAAGGAATTTAGACACCTTTGTCAGGCCTATGACTTAACTTGGCATGACCTCCAGGTTATCCTAACCTCTACCCTAAACTGACTGAGGTTCTAACCCAATATACCCGGTTAGATCCGGCCTCCCCCACAGGGGCCACCATTTTGGCATCTTATTTCATTTCTCAATCAGCTCCTGACATTTGTAAAAAAAAAACTTCAAAAGGTAGAGGATGGTCATCAGACACCAACATAAGACCTAGTTAAATTAGCCTTTAAGGTCTATAACTCCAGAGAGGAGACGGCAGGCTCGCCTCAAACAGAAGTTACAGCTCCTAGCAGCGGCTTTACAGCCCAGTCGTAACCCCAGACCAGAGAGCACACACCCCACAGACTCCAAGGCTGCAAAAAGAGCCTGCTATATAAGTGCGGCAAGGCAGGACACTATGCCAACAGGTGTCCACAGGGTCCCCGAGCCCCAACGCAGCCTTGCTATAAATGCAAGGCATCAGGACATTAGGCCAGTGAATGTCCTGACCTTCGTCCACCAGCAACCCCCTGCCCTGCTTGCCAGCAGGGAGGACACTGGAAGTCTGATTGCCCCACCCTGAGAACAGGTGCTGCGTCTCCACGTGACCCCCTTTCCCAGGATCCTGGGAGCTCCTTCCAGCTCCTACATCTGGACGACGACAACTGAAGGTGCCGAGACTCGGGGACCCCCATCACCCTCGCCAAGCCACGGGTAACTCTCCTGGTAGTGGGTAAGACAATTAATTTTTTAATCAACAGGGAGGCTACCTATTCTGTTTTGCCGTCCTTCTCTGGACCTAGCCTTCCATCCAATATCTCTGTAGTAGGAGTAAGTGGAAAGCCATCCACTCCACGAAAAACTCCAATCCTTAATTGCTGCCTGGCCAACAAGTACTTTGCGCACTCATTCCTCATTCCCAACTAAAAAGGGCCCCTACCGAAAGCAATCAGTGGAAATCAGTTTGGCTTTCCCCCACTCGCCTCAAACTTACTAAATTTTCTTAACTATCTCATACTCCCCAACCTTGCCTGGGTTTTGCCCATATTCCAACAAATGCTTCCATTCCTCATTCCTATACTAATACTGTGCCTTATTTTATTCTTCATCCATACGTCCAAATACCAACCATGGGCCCCGACCTTAATGACGCCCCTTAACAGCAGGAAGTAGCCAGACAGACCACGGCGCCCCTTTATCACTATTATCAATAAAAGGTTGGACTGTTTGGACGAACGGAGGCAGGATGGTTCACTTCCGGGTTCTTCT
>NW_022323786.1:0-1149 GCF_002776525.5 Piliocolobus tephrosceles
AAAAATTGTAGAAACTAAAAATTGTAGAAACTAAAAATTGTAGAAACGTAAAAATGTTTAATACTAATCCTTTGCGCATAGAAGTTTTGCAAAAACTTAATGTTATTATCTTAGATAATAGCTCTAAAAAAATACTTTTATAAACAAAAAAAATTTTCAACACCTTTATTTTTCATATTAAGAACAAATTAAAATAATAATAATTTCTTTATAAATATGTAATGACAAATATGTGATGTAAATTTTGATGTTTTTTTTTTTCTTTTTTTAGTAGATTATCACTACAGAAATCGTTATAAACAAAAAAGTAAAAAACAAAAAAAACAAAAATATGAATACATGTTTTTATTTATTGCTATTTGAAAAAAAAAATAAAATAAAAAAACTATAAACTATAAAGTAACTTAATTTTCCAAAAAAAATAAAAATAAATAACAAAATAAAAGACCATGTGTGTTCTTAAAATATTAAAAAAAAAAAAACATTAGCTTTTTAATGCATACATTTGCACACACATAGATGTACGTATGTATTAATATATGTTTAACTGTCGATTTACATATGCAACGAATTAACAAAATTAGGTAAATGTGCTAGAAAAACACATGTTTTTACATCATTTGGTCATTCTGTGCATACCGTATTTGCTACCTTAAACATATTAAACACTCCCCAATATATGTATAGTTAAAAACACATTGACTTTTATATTTCTATATAAAATTATTTATAATTTTTTTTTTTTTTTTATAAAATGTTGCATAAATATGTGCATATATACATATTCATTAATTCATAATTTGATTATGTGAATTTATAGATTAGGATTCATTTATGTTGTAATGCATATCCTATTTTGTTACTTCTACAAGTACATAAAAATTTATAAAAAAAAAAAAAAAAAAAATATCTTTATTTATTTGTTTGAAAAATTCTATAATAACAAAAAGAATAACGAGAAAGGAGAAAACCAAAATTTCTATTTTTAATAAATAAAATGTCATGTTATACCATATTATATTATATTATATATATATATATGTATATATTTTCTTTTTAATGTTTTTGCAAAATATATTTTAAAACATTTTTTATAAATAAAATATATATATATATATATATAATATAATGTGGTATAACAACGATTGC
>NW_022323787.1:0-3663 GCF_002776525.5 Piliocolobus tephrosceles
CCCGGGTTCACGCCATTCTCCTGCCTCAGCCTCCCGAGTAGCTGGGACTACAGGCGCCCGCCATCTCGCCCGGCTAGTTTTTTGTATTTTAGTAGAGACGGGGTTTCACCGTGTTAGCCAGGATGGTCTCGATCTCCTGACCTTGTGATCCGCCCGTCTCGGCCTCCCAAAGTGCTGGGATTACAGGCTTGAGCCACCGCGCCCGGCCCAGAGATCATTGTTTCTATAGCTGTTTGCTGTGTTTTCTTCCCGAGCCAAACACCACACACCTATCTCCTAAAGAAAAGACAGAGCCTGTTTAACCAGCAGCATAAGCAGGTGTTCTCTCGCTGTTCTAAATGGACTGCTTATTCTTGCAAGCAGAAACATGCTGCTGTAAACAAATGCCATCCAGTTGCTTCTAAATCTGTATGTCTGAAACACCTAGGGGGGCTTGCTATAAATATAAATTCCCAGACTGTACCTCCCAAGATTCTAATCCAGTTGGTCTGGGTGCAGGCCCAGGAATCTGAATGTCAAGTAGGCACTTCTGCTCCTCCCTGGGAGTGCTGGGAGCTGGGCACAGCAGCTATTCTGCATTCCCATACCTCACGTTAGCATTTTAGAGTAGAAAAAAGGAACCTGGAGATCATCTTACTCAGTCTCTTTGTTTTACACAGAAATAACATTGAATCTGAAAGAAAGAACCTGATTTGACTAGTCAGGGCTGAGACTGGCAGAAAATCTCTGGTCCAGGCTGCCTGCCTCTTGCTGAATTGAGAACTTTGGGATATGTTTCTGTAAAGGGCTAGAAGCAAATAACCTTGGGAGCAGGAGAGGCTTATTAGGAGTCATCTATAGAAAGAAGCCTTTGTTCGGAAAAGATGGCTTTCAAAAAGCAAATGTTAGTGTAAGATGCTATATTAGAGGAAGGGCCCGGGAAAATCCTGCCTGGGGCACCGGGGCACAAGAACCGGTCTTTGTTCGGCCATCTGCAGTCTGCATCTGAGTGCCCAGGGAAGAGGCAGGAACTCAGATGGCTAATAGCTTTTGAACTCCAAATAAAAGAGAAACAAAGTCATTCTTGAACAAAAGGACTGTAGTCTTGAAAAAATTCTTAAAGAGAAAGGCCCCGTTGATGTGTATTCCTCCCCAATGGAACTTAATTAGGCCACACATGTTCGTGCACTTTGCAGACACCGGAAAATCCAATCCTTTCTGTATTCCTAGATCCGGGAGGAGCGCAGGTAGCTTACAACTGCCTCAGTAGCACTATATGGATTATCAGAGGTATTATGTAAATAATTATGGAGTTACCCTGTTAACATGTATGCCCATAACGGAACCACTTCTGGGTACTCTGTGCACACCCTTCACCCCAATTCTTACTGAACCACAGGACCCAGAGCAGAACAGATGCTGAGAACCCTGGCCACGGGCCTGTCAGGCAGGGATGTGCACACTGTGGATGTGCTTAGTGTGGATAATGGGGATTCCTGGCAAATTTTAGACCTGGGTAACAGCAAACACAATTATTTCTAAAATTCTGGGTGTTTCAATTTTCATTCCATTAAAACTTGCATCATGAAATGGGGGCCCTCTGAAGAATTCTCAACAAAAAGGAAATAGGAAGAAGCAGGGCCTCCCTGGGCACTTGCCTCACCGTTTGAGTGATTTGTGGACCAACTGTGACGTGTTGAGCTCATCACTTTACTCATTTAGAAATGTCTGCAGTGCACGTATCCATGGGTTTCTAACCACACAGCCCATTAAGCAGAGCTGACAAAATTGAGGCCCTGTGATATCCTCGCAGGTACTGACAGAGCTGGGACAAGGACCCAGGAGACCTCCCACACAGCATCCTTTCTACACCAAGACACAGCCTTGATGACCTCTTCTCTGCTGACATGAATTTCCAAATTATTAGCTCTTTCCTGAGTAATCAGTGACATCTCATCTCTCCTGGATTTGCATGGAGTCTTCTGGAAAATTTGGGGTCAGTCTCTACAGCAACTGCATCTTGGTGTGATCCCCCCGTGAGTCAAGCCTTGTGTGACGCTTCCCCTTGTGTGGAATCTGAGACTTGATTCTAGCCAACAGAGTATGTCAGAGGTCATGGGATGCCCCTCACTAAAGGTCATATTACATGCCAGATGGTAGAAAGTGACCTGCCTGATTGTGTTATGCTGTATGACAGGAGTCCCTAACCATGGGGCCATGGACCCGTACCAGTTAGGAACCAGGTTGCACAGCAGGAGGTGAGTGGTGGGTGAGCGAGTGAAGCTTCATCGGTATTTACAGCTGCTCCTCATTGCTCAGATTAACACCTGAGCTCCACCTCCTGTCAGATTAGCAGTGGCATCAGATTCTCATAAGAGCACAAACCCCATTGGGAACTGTACATGTGAGGGTTCTAGGTTGCCTGTTCCTTATGAGAATCTAATGCCTGATGATCTGTTACTGTCTTCCATCACCCCCAGATGGGACCATCTAGTTGCAGGAAAACAAGTTTAAGGCTCCCACTGAGTCTACATTATTTTGAGTTGCAGAATTATTTCATTATATATTACAATGTAATAATAATAGAACATGCACAATAAATGTAATGTGCTTGAATCATCCTGAGACTGCCCCCCACCCCACCCCGGTCCATGGAAAAATTGTGTTCCGTGAAACAGTCCCTGGTACCAAAAAGGTTGGGGGTTGCTGCTGTAGGAGTCGCTCTCACAGTTGACTGGAGTGAGATTACTTGAAGACCTAAGCTGCTATCCTGCAAGAACACCACATGGCAAAGAACTACAGACAGTCTTTAGGTGCTGAGAACAGCTGCAGCTACAGCCAGCTAGAAAACAGGACTCAGTGTAGAGACACAAGGGACTGAATTCTGCCAACAACCACACGAGCTTGGAAGAGGAACGCAGCTTGGCTGATATCTGACCACAACCTTGTAAGAACCTGAGGTCCCAAGTAAGCCATGCCATCTCCTGACCCACAGAAGTCACGAGAGGATAAATGCACAGTCGATTCTCATTATACACCATAGTTATGTTCTGTGAAGTCACCATGAATGCCGAATTAGCAAATACCATTGCTGCTATGGGGAATACAGGGTTAGGTTCCCGTGAGTCTCCGGTCACAACATTTTTTGGTTACCAATCAATATGTAACCTTGCTTTATGTGTGTTTCTGTTGACAGGCACCTGATTTAATATATATTGTCGACTCATAATATTGAACAACTCATGGCCAACAATGCCACAACTCATGCCTGAGTGAAGCTTCTCTAACACACAGATTTCCTCCAGGAAGCATATCACAGCCTTCTCGTGCTTGGGAACGCCAGACGGCTCTTCAGTGCTGTGCTTGGGACCATTTTAAACAGTGAAATCACCATCAAAAACACAAATTGGTGATGAACCTTGGCACTAAATAGACTGTGAAAAGGACAGTTGTTTACAGTGTGCGAGGTGGAGCAAGAAGGCAGAGTGTTGCTTTGTTCAACTCAGTGGGATGTGCACCTTGGGTGACTCAAAAGTTTCAAAGGTCTGTGCACATCCACCAGTGAGCACGAAAGCACCTCGGGTATCGATTTGGGGGTTACAAATCAATTTCAGGAGTGGGAGAATTCATAAATACCGAATCTGCAAATGATGAGGACAGGCTGTTTTGTTGTTTTCAGCTGCT
>NW_022323789.1:0-1149 GCF_002776525.5 Piliocolobus tephrosceles
GCAATCGTTGTTATACCACATTATATTATATATATATATATATATATTTTATTTATAAAAAATGTTTTAAAATATATTTTGCAAAAACATTAAAAAGAAAATATATACATATATATATATATAATATAATATAATATGGTATAACATGACATTTTATTTATTAAAAATAGAAATTTTGGTTTTCTCCTTTCTCGTTATTCTTTTTGTTATTATAGAATTTTTCAAACAAATAAATAAAGATATTTTTTTTTTTTTTTTTTTTATAAATTTTTATGTACTTGTAGAAGTAACAAAATAGGATATGCATTACAACATAAATGAATCCTAATCTATAAATTCACATAATCAAATTATGAATTAATGAATATGTATATATGCACATATTTATGCAACATTTTATAAAAAAAAAAAAAAAATTATAAATAATTTTATATAGAAATATAAAAGTCAATGTGTTTTTAACTATACATATATTGGGGAGTGTTTAATATGTTTAAGGTAGCAAATACGGTATGCACAGAATGACCAAATGATGTAAAAACATGTGTTTTTCTAGCACATTTACCTAATTTTGTTAATTCGTTGCATATGTAAATCGACAGTTAAACATATATTAATACATACGTACATCTATGTGTGTGCAAATGTATGCATTAAAAAGCTAATGTTTTTTTTTTTTTAATATTTTAAGAACACACATGGTCTTTTATTTTGTTATTTATTTTTATTTTTTTTGGAAAATTAAGTTACTTTATAGTTTATAGTTTTTTTATTTTATTTTTTTTTTCAAATAGCAATAAATAAAAACATGTATTCATATTTTTGTTTTTTTTGTTTTTTACTTTTTTGTTTATAACGATTTCTGTAGTGATAATCTACTAAAAAAAGAAAAAAAAAAACATCAAAATTTACATCACATATTTGTCATTACATATTTATAAAGAAATTATTATTATTTTAATTTGTTCTTAATATGAAAAATAAAGGTGTTGAAAATTTTTTTTGTTTATAAAAGTATTTTTTTAGAGCTATTATCTAAGATAATAACATTAAGTTTTTGCAAAACTTCTATGCGCAAAGGATTAGTATTAAACATTTTTACGTTTCTACAATTTTTAGTTTCTACAATTTTTAGTTTCTACAATTTTT
>NW_022323791.1:0-1418 GCF_002776525.5 Piliocolobus tephrosceles
ATGTGTTTGTGTGTGTCCCATTTTCGATTCTCTCTCTGTCTCTCACTCTCTGTGAGTTCCTTACCCTCTCTCTTTCGGTTCGAGTATGTGTGTGTGTGTGTGTGTGTGTGTGTGTGTGTCTGTGTGTGTTTGTGTGTCTGGAGGAAAGTACCCTGTGCGCCAAAAAGCGAGTTCTGGCATGTCCGCCTGTCTTTGGTGAGCCTCACTCCGCCTCTCTCCTTCGGGCATGTGTCCGCTTCTCATCCGTTTTCCCGGTGGTTCCACTTTGCGTTTGTGAAGGCCTGGACCACGTGAGGAGATGCGTGGCTTCCGTTGGAAACTCATCTCCAGCCCGTGCGGCCTCTTTTCATGGATCAAGACGAACACACTGCAGCCACGGACAAAAGCTGCAGGGGAGCTCATTGTCCTGCAGGGGAGGAGCAAAGCCACATCACAGAAGAGGCTTGTATCTTTTCAGGGCTCTTCTCTGAGAAAAGTAGCTACAGCAAGACACAGGCTGAAAGAGGAAGCCGGGAATGGGAGATGGTCACAATCCCAGTTACTGGAACGCTGGCTTCACCGGACAAGCCAGCCGTTGGGCACCCTTCCTCTTAACCCCTTAAGCCCGTGGCAGTGGCATGGAGCTGTGCCCCATCTGGGCTCTGGCCTCTGCTCCGTAGTTCCTCTGGCTGTGTATCCCCTGTTTCTCCGGGGCGTGGATGCATCTTGGTCTGGCTGGATGTCTTCCATGAGGATAACTTCCCAGTCCATCAGGGAGACACTTCCTGGAGATCCCTGTCCTGGTTGTTTTTCTCTCCAAACCTGCTTCCGTTTGAACCGATTTCTTCCGGGACACGGGGAGCTTCAGGGCGCCTGCTGGGGTCTAAGGACTCCCTTCAGATCTGATTCTGGACCCCTCCGAGTGAGAATGCATGGGCTGAGCACATCTAATGAAGCAGGCAGGGTCTGGCTGCAGCCCACAATCATCCCACAGGCCTCAAGGCGGGCTGTCAACTGAAAGTTCACAGACGCTTCTGAGCCCTCTGCCTCCCTCCTCCTTTGAAAGAGAAGTCCTTGTCTTCTGGAACAGGTGCTGTCGCATTTCCTCTGCACACCCAGCCTCCTTCCTGAGAATGAGACAGCCTCTGCTCCTGCTTGGACTGATCCCTGAAACTTTTGGCCCGCTGCTAGATGCCAGACGTTCTTTGATTTCCCTGCCATTCATTGAAAGGTCATCTGTGCCCCCCTTCCACCGGGCGCATGCCTGGGCACCATTGTTTCTTTCACCATCGGCCCGTGTGCCCTCAGTGACACACGTTCACACCATCTGCTCCAGGGTACGCCAGTGCCACGCATTGGCTCCACCTCGGATTGGCCCCTGGACGTGTTGATACGTGTCCTGGAAAACCAGATCAGCTTGAAGGAGCCCCAAGCCCTTC
>NW_022323792.1:0-1409 GCF_002776525.5 Piliocolobus tephrosceles
GAAGGGCTTGGGGCTCCTTCAAGCTGATCTGGTTTTCCAGGACACGTATCAACACGTCCAGGGGCCAATCCGAGGTGGAGCCAATGCGTGGCACTGGCGTACCCTGGAGCAGATGGTGTGAACGTGTGTCACTGAGGGCACACGGGCCGATGGTGAAAGAAACAATGGTGCCCAGGCATGTGCCCGGTGGAAGGGGGTACAGGTGACCTTTCCATGGATGGCAGTTAAAATCAAAGAACGTCTGGCATCCAGCAGCGGGCCAAAAGTTTCAGGGGTCAGACCAAGTAGAAGCAGAGGGTGTCTCATTATCAGGAACGAGGCTGGGTGTGCAGAGGAATTGCGACAGCACCTGTTCCAGAAGACAAGGACTTGTCTTTCAAAGGAGGAGGGAGGCAGAGGGCTTAGAAGCGTCAGTGAACTTTCAGTTGACAGCCCGCCTTGAGGCCTGTGGGATGATTGTGGGCTGCAGCGAGACCCTGCCTGCCTAACTAGATGTGCTCAGCCCATGCATTCTCACTCGGAGGGGTCCAGAATCAGATCTGAAGCGGAGTCCTGAGACCCCAGCAGGCGCCCTGAAGCTCCCCCTCCCCCGGACGAAATTGGTTCAAACGGAAGAAGGATTGGATAGAAAAACAACCATGACAGGGATCTCCAGGAAGTGTCTCCCTGATGGACTGGGAAGTTATCCTCAGGGAAGACATCCAGCCAGACCAAGAAGCATCTATGCCCAGGAGAAACAGGGGATACACAGCCAGAGGGAGGACGCAGCAGAGGCCAGTGCCCAGACGGGGTACAGCTCGGTGCCACCGCCACGGGCTTAAGGGGAAGGATGCCAAAGGGGTGGCTTGTCCGGTGAGGCCAGCATTCCAGTGACTGGGATTGTGACCATCTCCCATTCCCGGCTTCCTCTTTCAGCCTGTGTCTCGCTGTGGCTTCTTTTCTCAGAGAAGAGCCCTGAAAAGATACAAGCCTCTTCTGTGATGTGGGTCTGCTCCTCCCCTGCAGGACAATGAGCTCCCCTGCAGCTTTTGTCCCTGGCTGCAGTGTGTTCGTCTTGATCCATGAAAAGAGGCCTCACGGGCTGGAGATGAGTTTCCAACGGAAGCCACGCATCTCCTCACGTGGTGGAGGCCTTCACAAACCCAAAGTGGAACCACCGGAAAAACGGATGACAAGCGGACACATGACCGAGGGAGAGATGCGGAGGGAGGCTCACCAAAGACAGGCGGACATGCCAGAACTCGCTTTTTGGCGCACAGGGTACTTTCCTCCAGACACACAAACACACACACACACACACACACACACACACACACACACACACACCCCAACCGAAAGAGAGAGGGTAAGGAACTCACAGAGAGTGAGAGACAGAGAGAGAATCGAAAATGGGACACACACAAACACAT
>NW_022323793.1:0-5340 GCF_002776525.5 Piliocolobus tephrosceles
CACTCAGGGGAGCGCTCACTCAGATGAGCGCACACTCAGGGGAGCACAATCTCAGACAAGCGCACACTCAGGGGAGCTCACACTCAGAGGAGCGCACACTCAGGGGAGCGCACACTCAGGGGAGCACGCAGTCAGGGGAACACAGACTGAGACAAGCTCAAACTCAGATGAGCACAAAGATGAGCTCACACAGAGGTGCACACACTCAGAGGAGCTCACACTCAGACGAGCACACACTCAGACGAGAGCACAGAGGAGCTCACAAAAACGAGTGCACACTGAGATGAGAGCACACTCAGAGGAGCTCACACTCAGAGGAGCTCACACTCAGAGGAGCACACACTCAGGGGAGCGCACACTCAGGGAAGTGCGCACTCAGACGAGCGCACACTCAGGGGAGTGCACACTTAGGGGAGTGTGCTCTCAGACAAGCGTGCACTCAGGGGAGCAAACACTCAGATGAGCCCGCACTCATGGGAGCATGCACTCAGAGGAGATCACACTCAGGGGAGCACGCACTCAGACGAGCACACATTCATGGGAGCGCACACTCAGGGGAGCGCACACTCAGGGGAGTGCACACTCAGGGGAGCACACACTCAGGAGAGCGCACACTCAGACGAGCACCCTGAGTGCTCTCAGGGGAGCGAGCACTTAGATGAGCCCGCACTCAGAGGAGTGCACACTCAGAGGAGATCACACTCAGAGGAGCGCACACTCAGATGAGAGCACAGAATAGCTCACACAAACGAGTGCACACTCAGAGGAGCACGCACTCAGAGGAGCTCACACGCAGATGAGCACACACTCAGAGAAGTTCACACTCAGAGGAGCGCACACTCGAGAGTGCACACTCGGGAGCGCACGCTCAGATGAGCGCACACTCAGACGAACGCACACTCAGGGGAGCGCACACTCAGATGAGCGCACACTCAGGGAAGCACAAACTCGGGTGTGCACACTCAGGGGAGCACACACTCAGATGAGCGTGCACCGGGGAGCGCACACACCTGGGAGCGCACACTCAGGGGAGCGCACACTCAGATGAGCACACACTCAGGGGAGTGCACTCTCAGGGGAGCGCACACTCAGGAAAGCGCGCACTCAGACAAGCGCGCACTCACGGGAGCGAGCACACAGATGAGCCCGCACTCAGAGGAGCACGCACTCAGAGGAGTGCACACTCAGGGGGGCGTGCACTCAGACGAGCACACACTCAGGGGAGCGCACACTCAGGGGAGCGCACACTCAGGGAAGTGCACACTCAGATGAGCGCTCACTCGGGAGCACACACTCAGAGGAGCTCACAGAGGAGTGCACACTCAGGGGAGCGCCATCTCAGGTGAGCGCGCACTCAGGGGTGTGCACACTCAGGGGAGCGCACACTCAGACGAGCACGCACCAGGGAAGAGCACACTCCTGGGAGCGCACACTCAGGGGAGCGCACACTCAGGGGAGCACACACTCAGACGAGCGCTTACTCGGGAGCACACACTCAGAGGAGATCACACTCAGAGGAGCACACACTCAGGGGAGTGCACACTCAGACGAGCGCACACTCAGGGGAGTGCACACTCAAGGGAGTGCGTGCTCAGGGGATTGCACACTCAGACGAGCGCGCAATCAGGGGAGCACACACTCCTGGGAGCGCACACTCAGGGGAGCGTGCACTCACACGACCGCACACTCAGATGAACGCACACTCAGGTGAGCGCGCACTCAGACGAGCGCACACTCAGAGTGCGCGCTCAGGGGAGTGCACACTCAGACGAGTGCGCACTCGGGAGCGCACACTCAGGGGAGTGCACACTCAGACGAGCGCACACTCAGACGAGCTCACACTAAGACAAGCTCACACTCAGACAAGCGCACACTGAGATGAGCACACACTCAGAGGAGTTCACACTCAGAGGAGCTCACACTCAGACAAGTGCACACTCAGACGAGCACACACTCAGACAAGAGCACACTCAGACGAGCACCCAGGCGAGCTCACACTCAGAGGAGCTCACACTCAGAGGAGCTCACACTCAGACGAATGTGCACTCAGAGGAGGTCACACAGACGAGTGCACACACAGAGGAGTTCACACTCAGACAAGAGCACACTCAGACGAGTTCACATTCAGACAAGCTCACACTCAGACGAGCACACAGACGAGCTCACACTCAGAGGAGCACACACTCAGAGGAGCTCACACTAAGATGAGCACACACTCAAAAGACAGCACATTCAGAGGAGCTCACACTCAGACAAGTGCACACTCAGAGGAGCTCAAACTCAGGAGTGCACACTCAGATGAGTGCACACTCAGAGGAGCTCACACTCAGAGGAGCTCACACTCAGACAAGCGCACACTCAGAGGAGCACGCACTCAGAGGAGCTCACATTCAGAGGAGCGCACACTCAGAAGCACGCACTCAGAGGAGCATGCACTCAGAGGAGCACGCACTCAGAGGAGATCACACAGACGAGTGCACACACAGAGGAGCTCACACTCAGATGAGAGCACACTCAGAGGAGCTCACACTCAGAGGAGTGTGCACTCAGAGGAGATCACACAGACGAATGCACACACAGAGAAGCTCACACTCAGAGGAGGACACAGAGGAACTCACACTCAGAGGAGAGTGCACTCAGAGGAGGTCACACACACGAGTGCACACACAGAGGAGCTCACACTCAGATGAGAGTAAACTCAGAAGAGCTCACACTCAGAGGAGCACACAGAGGAGCTCACACTCAGAGGAGCTCCCACAGACGAGTGCATGCTGAGAGGAGCTCACACTCAGAGGAGCGCGCAGAGGAGCGCACACTCAGAGGAGCGCGCACTTAGAGGAGCGCAAACTCAGAGCGCGCACTCAGACGAGTGCGCACTCAGACAAGTTCACACCCAGACAAGTTCACATTCAGACGAGCACACAGAGGAGCTCACACTCAGAGGAGCACACACTCAGAGGAGCTCACAGTCAGACGGGCACACACTCAGATGGGAGCACATTCAGAGGAGCTCACACTCAGAGGAGCGCACACTCAGAGGAGTGCACACTCAGACGAGAGCCCACTCAGAGGAGCTCACACTCAGACGAGAGCACACTCACAGGAGCTCACACACTCAAGTGCACACTCAGATGAGAGCACACTCAGAGGAACTCACACTCAGAGGAACTCAAACTCTGAGGGGCTCACACTCAGACGAGCACACACTCAGAGGAGTGCACAGAGGAGCGCACACTCAGATGAGTGCACGCTCAGAGGAGGTCACACAGATGAGCACACAGAAGAGTTCATATTCAGAGGAGCGCACACTCAGACGAGTGCACGCTCAGAGGAGCGCACACTCAGAGCGCACACTCAGGGGAGCACACACTCAGATAAGTGCACACTCAGGGGAGCGCACACTCAGATGAGCCCACACTCAGACGAGCTCACACTCAGAGGAGCTCACACTCAGACGAGCACACACGCAGACGAGAGCACACTCAGAGGAGCTCACACAAACGAGTGCACACTCAGATGAGAGCACACCCAGAGGAGCTCGCACTCAGACGAGCGCACGCTCAGAGGAGTGAACGCTTAGACGAGCGTGCACTCAGGGGAGTGAGCACTCAGATGAGCCCGCGCTCAGGGGAGCGCACACTCAGAGGAGCGCACACTCAGGAGAGCTCGCACTCAGAGGAGCACACACTCAGAAGAGCGCACACTCAGGGGAGCGCACACTCAGGAGAGCTCGCACTCAGGGGAGTGCACACTCAGGTGAGGGCACACTCAGGGGAGCGCACACTCATGTGAGCGCACACTCAGAGGAGCGCACACTCAGACGAGCACACACTCTGAGGAGCGCACACTCAGAGGAGCCCACACTCAGACAAGCACACACTCCGAGGAACGCACACTCAGAGGAGCCCACACTCAGACGAGGTCACACTCAGATGAGCACACATGCAGACGAGAGCACACTCAGAGGAGCTCACGCAAACGAGTGCACACTCAGATGAGAGCACAGAGGAGCTCGCACTCAGATGAGCATACACTCAGAGGTGCGCACACTGAGAGGAGCGCACACTCAGACGACCGCACAGAGGAGCGCACGCTCAGGGGAGTGCATGCTCAGGGGAGCACACACTCGGGAGCACACGCTCAGACGAGTGTGCACTCAGGGGAGCGAGCACTCAGATGAGCCCACACTCGGGAGTGCACACTCAGAGGAGCTCACACTCGGGAGCACACTCTCAGACGAGTGTGCGCTCAGGGGAGCTCATACTCAGACAAGTGCACGCTCAGGGGAGCACACGCTCAAGGGAGCACACACTCGGGAGCACACGCACAGGGGAGTGCACACTCAGGGGAGCACACACTCAGGGCAGCTCCCACTCAGAGGAGCGCACACTCAGAGACGTGCACACAGACGAGTGCACAGACGAGCGCGCACTCAGGAAAGCACGCACTCAGGGGAGCGCGCCTCAGGGGAGGGCGCCTCAGGGGAGAGTGCACTCAGGGGAATGCACACTCACAGGAGGTCACACTCAGAGGAGCGCGCACTCAGAGGAGCGCACACTCAGATGAGCCCACACTCAGACGACTGCACGCTCAGAGGAGCACACGCTCAGACGAGCGCACGCTCGGAGGAGCTCACACTCAGAAGCGCACACAGACGAGCGCACACTCAGACGAACGCGCACTCAGGGAAGCACGCACTCAGGGGAGCGCACCTCAGGGGAGCGCGCCTCAGGGGAGAGTGCACTCAGGGGAATGCATGCTCACAGGAGTTCACACTCAGAGGAGTGCACACTCAGAGGAGCTCTTACTCAGATGAGAGCACACTCAGATGAGCTCTCACTCAAATGAGCACACACTCAGAGGAGCGCACACTCAGGAGTGCACACTTAGATGAGCGCATGCTCAGACAGCGCACTCAGATGAGTTCACACTCAGAGGAGCTCACACTCAGACGAGCGCACACTCAGAGAAGCTCACACTCAGAGGAGTGCACACTCAGACGAGCACAGACTCAGGGGTGCACACACTCAAATGAGCGTGCCCTCACGGGAGCACCCACTCAGACGAGCGTGCACTCAGGGGAGCGCACACTCAAGGGAGCACACACTCAGGGGACCGCACACTCAGACGGGCGTGCACTCAGAGGAGCACGCACTCAGATGAGAGCACACTCAGAGGAACGCACACTCAGAGGAGCGCACTCTCAGAAGAGCTCACACTCAGAGATGCGCACACTCAGATGAGCCCACACTCAGGGGAGCGCTCACTCAGATGAGCGCACACTCAGGGGAGCACAATCTCAGACAAGCGCACACTCAGGGGAGCTCACACTCAGAGGAG
>NW_022323794.1:0-5342 GCF_002776525.5 Piliocolobus tephrosceles
CTCCTCTGAGTGTGAGCTCCCCTGAGTGTGCGCTTGTCTGAGATTGTGCTCCCCTGAGTGTGCGCTCATCTGAGTGAGCGCTCCCCTGAGTGTGGGCTCATCTGAGTGTGCGCATCTCTGAGTGTGAGCTCTTCTGAGAGTGCGCTCCTCTGAGTGTGCGTTCCTCTGAGTGTGCTCTCATCTGAGTGCGTGCTCCTCTGAGTGCACGCCCGTCTGAGTGTGCGGTCCCCTGAGTGTGTGCTCCCTTGAGTGTGCGCTCCCCTGAGTGCACGCTCGTCTGAGTGGGTGCTCCCGTGAGGGCACGCTCATTTGAGTGTGTGCACCCCTGAGTCTGTGCTCGTCTGAGTGTGCACTCCTCTGAGTGTGAGCTTCTCTGAGTGTGCGCTCGTCTGAGTGTGAGCTCCTCTGAGTGTGAACTCATCTGAGTGCGCTGTCTGAGCATGCGCTCATCTAAGTGTGCACTCCTGAGTGTGCGCTCCTCTGAGTGTGTGCTCATTTGAGTGAGAGCTCATCTGAGTGTGCTCTCATCTGAGTAAGAGCTCCTCTGAGTGTGCACTCCTCTGAGTGTGAACTCCTGTGAGCATGCATTCCCCTGAGTGCACTCTCCCCTGAGGCGCGCTCCCCTGAGGTGCGCTCCCCTGAGTGCGTGCTTCCCTGAGTGCGCGTTCGTCTGAGTGTGCGCTCGTCTGTGTGCGCTTCTGAGTGTGAGCTCCTCCGAGCGTGCGCTCGTCTGAGCGTGTGCTCCTCTGAGCGTGCAGTCGTCTGAGTGTGGGCTCATCTGAGTGTGCGCTCCTCTGAGTGCGCGCTCCTCTGAGTGTGACCTCCTGTGAGTGTGCATTCCCCTGAGTGCACTCTCCCCTGAGGCGCCCTCCCCTGAGGCGCGCTCCCCTGAGTGCGTGCTTTCCTGAGTGCGCGCTCGTCTGTGCACTCGTCTGTGTGCACGTCTCTGAGTGTGCGCTCCTCTGAGTGGGAGCTGCCCTGAGTGTGTGCTCCCCTGAGTGTGCACTCCCCTGTGCGTGTGCTCCCGAGTGTGTGCTCCCTTGAGCGTGTGCTCCCCTGAGCGTGCACTTGTCTGAGTATGAGCTCCCCTGAGCGCACACTCGTCTGAGAGTGTGCTCCCGAGTGTGAGCTCCTCTGAGTGTGCACTCCCGAGTGTGGGCTCATCTGAGTGCTCGCTCCCCTGAGTGCACACTCGTCTGAGCGTGTGCTCCCGAGTGTGTGCTCCCCTGAGCATGCACTCCCCTGAGCGTGCGCTCCTCTGTGCGGTCGTCTGAGTGTGCGCTCCTCTCAGTGTGCGCACCTCTGAGTGTATGCTCATCTGAGTGCGAGCTCCTCTGTGCTCTCATCTGAGTGTGCACTCGTTTGCGTGAGCTCCTCTGAGTGTGCTCTCGTCTGCATGTGTGCTCATCTGAGTGTGACCTCGTCTGAGTGTGGGCTCCTCTGAGTGTGCGTTCCTCGGAGTGTGTGCTTGTCTGAGTGTGGGCTCCTCTGAGTGTGCGCTCCTCAGAGTGTGTGCTCGTCTGAGTGTGCGCTCCTCTGAGTGTGCGCTCACATGAGTGTGCGCTCCCCTGAGTGTGCCCTCACCTGAGTGTGCACTCCCCTGAGTGCGAGCTCTCCTGAGTGTGCGCTCCCCTGAGTGTGCGCTCTTCTGAGTGTGTGCTCCTCTGAGTGCGAGCTCTCCTGAGTGTGCGCTCCTCTGAGTGTGCGCTCCCCTGAGCGCGGGCTCATCTGAGTGCTCACTCCCCTGAGTGCACGCTCGTCTAAGCGTTCACTCCTCTGAGCGTGCGCTCGTCTGAGTGCGAGCTCCTCTGGGTGTGCTCTCATCTGAGTGTGCACTCGTTTGTGTGAGCTCCTCTGAGTGTGCTCTCGTCTGCGTGTGTGCTCGTCTGAGTGTGAGCTCCTCTGAGTGTGAGCTCGTCTGAGTGTGGGCTCATCTGAGTGTGCGCTCCCCTGAGTGTGCACTTATCTGAGTGTGTGCTCCCCTGAGTGTGCGCTCTGAGTGTGCGCTCCTCTGAGCGTGCACTCGTCTGAGTGTGCGCTCCTCTGAATATGAACTCTTCTGTGTGCTCATCTGTGTGACCTCCTCTGAGCGTGCACTCATCTGAGTGTGCGCTCCTCTGTGCACTCCTCTGAGTGTGTGCTCGTCTGAGTG
Source organism: Piliocolobus tephrosceles (assembly GCF_002776525.5). Taxonomy (NCBI): domain Eukaryota; kingdom Metazoa; phylum Chordata; class Mammalia; order Primates; family Cercopithecidae; genus Piliocolobus; species Piliocolobus tephrosceles. Next base: position 2,153 of record NW_022323794.1, read on the forward strand.
TGAGCCCCTCAGAGTTTGAGTTCCTCTGAGTGTGAGTTCCTCTGAGTGTGCTCTCATCTGAGTGTGCACTTGAGTGTGTGAGCTCCTGTGAGTGTGCTCTCGTCTGAGTGTGAGCTCCTCTGAGTGGGCTCTCGTCTGAGTGTGCACTCCTCTGAGTGTGCGCTCCTCTGAGTGTGAGCTCCTCTGAATGTGCTCCCATCTGAGTGTGTGCCCGTCTGACTGTGAGCTCCTCTGAGTGTGTGCTCCTCTGAGTGTGAGCTCCTCTGTGTGCTCGTCTGAATGTGAACTTGTCTGGGTGTGAACTTGTCTGAGTGCGCACTCGTCTGAGTGCGCGCTCTGAGTTTGCGCTCCTCTAAGTGCGCGCTCCTCTGAGTGTGCGCTCCTCTGCGCGCTCCTCTGAGTGTGAGCTCCTCTCAGCATGCACTCGTCTGTGGGAGCTCCTCTGAGTGTGAGCTCCTCTGTGTGCTCCTCTGAGTGTGAGCTCTTCTGAGTTTACTCTCATCTGAGTGTGAGCTCCTCTGTGTGTGCACTCGTGTGTGTGACCTCCTCTGAGTGCACTCTCCTCTGAGTGTGAGTTCCTCTGTGTCCTCCTCTGAGTGTGAGCTTCTCTGTGTGTGCATTCGTCTGTGTGATCTCCTCTGAGTGCACACTCCTCTGAGTGTGAGCTCCTCTGAGTGTGCTCTCATCTGAGTGTGAGCTCCTCTGTGTGTGCACTCGTCTGTGTGATCTCCTCTGAGTGCGTGCTCCTCTGAGTGCATGCTCCTCTGAGTGCGTGCTTCTGAGTGTGCGCTCCTCTGAATGTGAGCTCCTCTGAGTGCGTGCTCCTCTGAGTGTGCGCTTGTCTGAGTGTGAGCTCCTCTGAGTGTGAGCTCCTCTGAGTGTGCACTCATCTGAGTGTGCACTCCTGAGTTTGAGCTCCTCTGAGTGTGCACTTGTCTGAGTGTGAGCTCCTCTGAATGTGCTGTCTTTTGAGTGTGTGCTCATCTTAGTGTGAGCTCCTCTGAGTGTGTGCTCCTCTGAGTGTGAGCTCGTCTGTGTGCTCGTCTGAGTGTGAGCTTGTCTGAATGTGAACTCGTCTGAGTGTGCTCTTGTCTGAGTGTGAACTCCTCTGTGTGTGCACTCGTCTGTGTGACCTCCTCTGAGTGCACATTCGTCTGAGTGTGAGCTCCTCTGAGTGTGAGCTCCTCTGAGTGTGAGCTCGCCTGGGTGCTCGTCTGAGTGTGCTCTTGTCTGAGTGTGTGCTCGTCTGAGTGTGCACTTGTCTGAGTGTGAGCTCCTCTGAGTGTGAACTCCTCTGAGTGTGTGCTCATCTCAGTGTGCGCTTGTCTGAGTGTGAGCTTGTCTTAGTGTGAGCTCGTCTGAGTGTGCGCTCGTCTGAGTGTGCACTCCCCTGAGTGTGCGCTCCCGAGTGCGCACTCGTCTGAGTGTGCACTCCCCTGAGCGCGCACTCTGAGTGTGCGCTCGTCTGAGTGCGCGCTCACCTGAGTGTGCGTTCATCTGAGTGTGCGGTCGTGTGAGTGCACGCTCCCCTGAGTGTGCGCTCCCAGGAGTGTGTGCTCCCCTGATTGCGCGCTCGTCTGAGTGTGCAATCCCCTGAGCACGCACTCCCTTGAGTGTGCACTCCCCTGAGTGTGCGCTCGTCTGAGTGTGCACTCCCCTGAGTGTGTGCTCCTCTGAGTGTGATCTCCTCTGAGTGTGTGCTCCCGAGTAAGCGCTCGTCTGAGTGTGTGCTCCCCTGAGTGTGCGCTCCCCTGAGTGTGCGCTCCCAGGAGTGTGCTCTTCCCTGGTGCGTGCTCGTCTGAGTGTGCGCTCCCCTGAGTGTGCACACCCCTGAGTGCGCGCTCACCTGAGATGGCGCTCCCCTGAGTGTGCACTCCTCTGTGAGCTCCTCTGAGTGTGTGCTCCCGAGTGAGCGCTCATCTGAGTGTGCACTTCCCTGAGTGTGCGCTCCCCTGAGTGTGCGCTCCCCTGAGTGTGTGCTCGTCTGAGTGCACGCCCCCCTGAGTGTGCACTCCTCTGAGTGCGTGCTCCTCTGAGTGCGGGCTCATCTGTGTGCTCGCTCCCGTGAGTGCGCGCTTGTCTGAGTGCGCGCTTTCCTGAGTGTGCGCTCCCCTGAGAGTGCACTCCCCTGAGTGTGTGCTCATCTGAGTGTGCGCTCCCCTGAGTGTGCGCTCCCAGGTGTGTGCGCTCCCCGGTGCACGCTCATCTGAGTGTGTGCTCCCCTGAGTGTGCACACCCGAGTTTGTGCTTCCCTGAGTGTGCGCTCATCTGAGTGTGCGCTCCCCTGAGTGTGCGCTCGTCTGAGTGTGTGCTCATCTGAGCGTGCGCTCCCCTGAGTGTGCACTCTCGAGTGTGCGCTCCTCTGAGTGTGAACTTCTCTGAGTGTGTGCTCATCTGCGTGTGAGCTCCTCTGAGTGCGTGCTCCTCTGAGTGTGCACTCGTTTGTGTGAGCTATTCTGTGCTCTCATCTGAGTGTGCGCTCCTCTGAGTGTGATCTCCTCTGAGTGTGCACTCCTCTGAGTGCGGGCTCATCTAAGTGCTCGCTCCCCTGAGAGCACTCAGGGTGCTCGTCTGAGTGTGCGCTCTCCTGAGTGTGTGCTCCCCTGAGTGTGCACTCCCCTGAGTGTGCGCTCCCCTGAGTGTGCGCTCCCATGAATGTGTGCTCGTCTGAGTGCGTGCTCCCCTGAGTGTGATCTCCTCTGAGTGCATGCTCCCATGAGTGCGGGCTCATCTGAGTGTTTGCTCCCCTGAGTGCACGCTTGTCTGAGAGCACACTCCCCTAAGTGTGCACTCCCCTGAGTGTGCGCTCGTCTGAGTGCGCACTTCCCTGAGTGTGCGCTCCCCTGAGTGTGTGCTCCTCTGAGTGTGAGCTCCTCTGAGTGTGAGCTCCTCTGAGTGTGCTCTCATCTCAGTGTGCACTCGTTTTTGTGAGCTCCTCTGTGCTCTCGTCTGAGTGTGTGCTCGTCTGAGTGTGAGCTCCTCTGAGTGTGTGCACCTCTGTGTGAGCTCATCTTTGTGCTCATCTGAGTTTGAGCTTGTCTCAGTCTGTGTTCCCCTGACTGCGTGCTCCCCTGAGTGTGCGCTCCCCTGAGTGTGCGCTCCTCTGAGTGTGAGCTCCCCTGAGTGTGCGCTTGTCTGAGATTGTGCTCCCCTGAGTGTGCGCTCATCTGAGTGAGCGCTCCCCTGAGTG